>NC_133661.1:95716399-95929299 GCF_037893015.1 Macrotis lagotis
TAGTGATCTAAGTCATTGGTTCCCAATGTTTTTTGTTTTCTGACAGCCTTTAAACAGTAAAAAAAGAAAATATGCCATGAATCTCCAGAGTGATTTAAAGTAGTTCTCCTAATGTTCTTCTAGATGAATTTGTTAATGGTTTGCAATGACTACAGCTTTTGCCCTCATTAAAATTTGTTATATGATTTTGATATATAAAATTTTATTTTATCTATTATGAAAACTATAAAATTATACAAATAATTATAAAATTATTATGAATACTTTAAAGTAATATAAAACATTCCATAAGAGTTAAAAGAAGTAATCTGGAAGACCTTGTACTTAACTGTGACCTACAAGGCTACATATTAAATTTCTTTTATAAATCTTGTTATATATAAATGACATTTTCATGAAATAAGTAAAACTTGGAAGAGATTTAGCATAATATTGTAATCATACAAGCTCAGTTTCAATATTAGACTTTTTAAAATAGGAGTTTGCAATATTAAACTTCTGTGTTTTTATTTAGAGCAAGAATAAAGTAAAAATTTTCACTCTTATAAATTCAGGATGTAAAAGGTGGAATGTTGCAAGCTTTTTTGATGATAGATGGATATTCCCTTTTTAAAATTTTTGACTACCTAACCAATCAGAAGAAATGTTGTAGCTAGTTATAATATAAAAACATTTTCATTCTACTGACTAATGACAGGTTCTTTATTAAATAATAATTGTACTAAAGCATAATTGCACATATTTCTTTTTTAAAATTATATATAAACTAATCTTTATAAGAAAATAATCTTTTTCATATGTAATTTATTTCTCTTCTACTACTGGCACACTAACTACAATCTCATAGAAGTTCTACCAAATGACCCATGTGTTGGCAGTTCTTTTGAAAATCTGCCAGAAAGAAGAATAGCAACATAAGTAGAGGATGTTTCGATTAAAAATGGTTTAATGAAAAGAAATATAAGATTTGCTTCTGCAGAAAGATTGTCATGGTCTAACAGTTTCAAAATAGTTTTTAAATGCATATGCCCAGTGACCATAATTTTTTTAAAAATTTGACTTTTGTGTTGCAAGAGCACAACCATTTGTAATAGTTTGATCATATTGTAACATATCAGATGAGGTACAATTATAGAAAAACAGATTGAAATGAAGCAGTTACTCTGGTATAGGGTACAGAAGTGAGGGCGTGTTCATTCACATTTCATCTGCTCAGCCTTGACTGGAATCCATGTGGTTGTTTGGAAACAATTTGATGACAAGTTGGGAAACTGAGAACTTTCTGTGCTTAATCAGAGATAGAGTTTGATACAATTGCTGCACAGACACATACTTAAGTCATTGAAAGTAGGATCATGACCATTTCTAAGGGCCACAGAAACAAAACTATAAGTTTTCAAATATGCACATGCTAGTTGTCACAGAGGAAAAAAATATTTCTGTAATATGATTGGGCAATTAAAAGGTGTCATTAAGGAATTTTTGGCCTGAATCCCTTAGTCCATGTTTATGAATCCCTTGAAACAGCTTTGTGAATTCCTTAAATGGAAATCACTGTTTAGTCATTTCTCTTAAGACTAATCTGCAGAGAAAATACTCCCCCCCAATGGTAGAGGGAGTTTCTTCACCTGGTTGTTCCCTGAATCAGTGAAATTATCGATTCATTTCCTTTCTTTAGCCTTAATACAGAGTTATTATTATTATTATTTTTATCTTTACTTTTTATTTTATTTTATTTTATTTTTTTAGTTTTTGCAAGGCAGTGGGGTTAATTGGCTTGCCCAAGGCCACACAGCTAGGTAAGTATTATGTGTTTGAGGCCAGATTGAACTCAGGTACTCCTGACTCCAGGGCCAGTACTCTATCCACTACACCAACTAGCTACCCCCTTAATACAGAATTATTCAGGAAAAACTCTAAATAAGTTCTGTCTTACAACATTCATTGCATAATCCTTCTGCTAGTATTATTATAACCTAAGGAGGTTATTGACAAAAGGAAAAGGAGTAACTGTACAAAAATATTCCGAGAAACACGATAATAGGAAAAAAAAAATCTTGAAGAAAATTATGTTCCTAATAGTTTAGGAATGACTGAACAAATGGTGATATTTATCAGTAAAATATGGACTACTTGAGGGCATGAGTTTTTGTTTTTTGTTTTATTTTTATATTTTCAGCATCTAGCAGAAAATACTTGATAAATGCTTGTTGAAACAAATTGAATGGATGTTGTACCTTACACACATTAACTCGAACACTAATACAATAGCAGCAGCAACAAATCCCAGAAAAAATAAACATACGTGTGTGTGTGTGTGTGTGTGTGTGTGTATAAAACATGCAAAGGGTGATCAATAAAACCTTCTCAATTTTTATTTTAGTATTTTTAAGATGATAGGCACATTTTAAAAGAATCTTTCTGAACTGCTTTACATTATCCACATTTAATTCCTGTTGCTTGAGTTCAGGGTCATGCCTAGACAAAATTCTTAAATGACCAAAGCTAATTCTCTTATATTTTTACTACGTTTGATTGTACATTACAGTCATTTCTAGTTACTTCACTGTAACTCTAATTACAGTCATTTCTAGAAGACTGTGAGCCTTCTGTTGTTAGATTTAAAAAAAAGAGCAAAATGAAACAAGCACATTATATCTATCAGTTTATGCACTATTTCACATTCAGAACCCTTACATCAGCAATCAATGGAAAAAAGTTTGCACTAGTTTCCCCCCCTTTTCTTGAACCAACTGAGCTCACATCTCCAAGTTTCAAGTGCCCTATGTATGCAATCTTCCTCTGCCCAGAAAGTATTCCTTGATCCAGTCTCACAAAACTATATTAAGTCTTGCAATTAAGAAGAAAACTACCTGAATAGAATAATGGTTGAATGACTAATTAATAGCCCCTTAGTCTTCTTGATATCAAGTCTGTTAATCCCTTGTCCAAGAAGTATCATTGGCTTCCTATTGCTGCTTGGATAAATTACAAACTCTTCTATTTGGCATTAGAAATCCATCCAGTCTCTCTTTCCAGATTAATTTCACATTACTTGTGCTTGCTTTGTCCAAAGCAGACGCCTATACTTTCTGTTCCTTGAACATAACTTTGTTTCCTGCCTTCTGCCATTGCACAAGTTGTCTTTCAGTCTGGGATGTTCTTATTGTATTAACTAAACTGAGATAATTCCCATTAGTTATATCTTGGGTTGATTCTACTCCTTTTGAGATCTAGGGTATCTTGGTCTATTTAGTGAACTGGGATCCTGCTATATCCTGCCTCTCCTTCCTTCTTCCTTTATCAAGATTATTTCTAATTATAAACACTTTTAATCTTATATGAGTTAAAATTCAGCCAAATACAGGATTTGTGGAAATCTTTGTTCCCATTTCCTTCCAAATGTTTTCCAAAGGTTCCACCCTCCCAAAATAGTTTGCTTGCACAGCTTCCCCTCTCTGTTTTTAGCTTATATATTTGAAGTTGCTAAAGAAGTGATGTTGTTTGCTAAGTGTTTATGATACAGATGACTTTTCTTCTTGGGTTGCAAATTTCAGTATTATACTAATTCAGCTTAAGTTCTTCAGTTATGGCAGAAACTTTTACAAGTGATGAATGGTAACAATGAAACTCTGGCCTCAGGTGTTCTGTTTATAACTGCATCTAATTGAGAGTGACAGTGAGCTACTGCTTAAATGCCTGGCGGCAACTGATGCCCTATAAACTCTATACAAATAGATCTGACACAGGGGAGTCAGTGAAATAACCACAAGTCACAAGTGTTGAATAATAAATTTCTTGTTATGAAGATCACACACATGGTGCCAATTTTCAGGCAGCTAAGGGGCTTATCAGGGTCTCTTTTAATTATATAAATGTAGTAGAAAATGGAACTATTCCAATATGAAATTTCACAGAATAAATACCAAAATTGAGTCAGAAAAGATTATGGTTTTCTGTTTTACCTTTTTCTATCTAATATCTAGTGCTTGAGAATATATGGCAAGACCTTGTCTGAGACTCCTTTTTTCTCTGTAGTCAGCCTGGCAGAAACACGAGTTTGAATTTGAAATTTCAGTCATCCAGTGCTAATTTCTCTATTCCAAATCCAGATCTGCTAGTTTGGAACTTCTGTTGCCCTTAAATTCTCAGCCTATCTTCTCTCCAACAAACTCATTGTAGTATAGAACAACATCAGTAACATTTATCTGGGTTCCTAAACCCAGGTAAGAGATCAAAGATTTAAGGGTTAAGTAAGGTATAATTTCAGTTAATTATCTCAATTTATTTTCTTTCTCATGTTAAGTAAGGTATGTTGAGGAGGGAAGGATGACATATGAAGCTTTGTGAGCTGAGGAAGTATAGAACTTATTTGTCCTTTAGAGAGATAATCCATTGTCTTTAATTTAATTTAAACAAATCTTTAAATAAGAACTGTAAGTTGATTGAATACTTCAAGTATACTTCAGAGGTACTTCAGGATTCTAAAATGTAGTAATGTGAACTGCAAACCCTCTAGATTTAAGTGGGCCACATTTCTGAGTTGCTATGGAGTTAAACAGTCATTTGACAAAAAAATAGTCAATTAGGTACATACTCCAAAATCTTTCCAGTTGGTAGGACATACCAGTGCTTGTGTTATCTCAGCATAGCCTTGGAGCTTCCCCAGTCCTCTCCAGGCTGTTATATGATGAGGCACAGAGGTTGGACTTGAGTGGAAGACCTTAAATACAGTAGAGATACCACCACCTGTAAAAATCTCTTAACACATACAGTTGCTTAATGGTTATCAGTTGCTAAAAGTTAATATTAAATAAGAAACTTAAATAAAATATCAGAGTTGAGTTTCTTTTTGAGTCTTCCTTTTAGCCAGTAGATAACTTTTCATACCAGTTGAAACTAGTCAGAATTATTTATCAAAAACTGTGTCACCCACAATTAATATTACTGTTTTCTACCCTATGAGGCCACTTGGTAGTAGTGAACAGAAGGCTGACCTCTTGAATCAGGAAGACCTAAGTTTAAGGTTTGCCTTTGATTTATACTGACTGTATTTTCAGGGCAAGTTTCTTTAACTCTCAGAATCTTTGTAAATCGACAAACACTTGGCCATCTGTATCAAGAGAAGGAATTTCCTAGCCTAGCTATATCACAGGGTCTGGAACCTCTTTCCCTTCAAAATGGTATACTTTTATACTTTTTTTTCCATTCTGAGAGGAACTAATTTTAGACATATTACTTGTATTCATGAGAATTCTATATTTGATCTATAGTTATTGCAAGTATTGTATTTCTAGAATTGGCTTGTGATAGTATCCTGAAAACACTGTCACCATCATGTTTATTTTTAATCATAGATTGCAGAGAAGGGCAGCATGGTATAGTAGACAGAGAACTGCCTTTGGAGACAGAAAGAACCTGCATTCAAGGTTCCTCTTCTGCCTTCCCCCTAATCCCTCTGTAGTACTGGATTCTGTTGATCTGATCTTTCCCCCTGTATACTCAATCTTTCTTGGTTTTTAGTGACCCTGTTCTCTCTCCTAGTTCTTCTCTTACCTATATTATGTCTTATTCCCATTCTCTTTTGCTGGCCCTTAATCCATGTCACTCCTAGTGACTTTTTTTTTAGTTTTTAGTTTTTTGTAAGGCAAATGGAGTTAAGTGGCTTGCCCAAGGCCACACAGCTAGGTAATTATTAAGTGTCTGAGACCGGATTTGAACCCAGGTACTCCTGACTCCAGGGCAGGTGCTTTATCCACTATGCCACCTAGCCGCCCCAACTCCTACTGACTTTTAAGTGACCTCCAAGACCCTGTCCTGAGCCATCTTGTTTTGCTCTGTATTGTATCACTTTGTGATTTTATCAGCTCCCATAATTTCAGTTATCATCTATACCTTTACAGATGATTTCTCTGGGTATATGTGTATGTATATTTTTCTAATCACCCAATTCTAATCATTCTCTAGAGGGATAATCACACATAGTACCAATTGCTTTTTAGACATCTTAAATGTTCTATAGGTGTCAAGGCAACTTGGTTGCATAATGGGTAGAGTGTTAGGAAGACCTGAACTCAAATCCCCCATGGATATTTTCTTGCTTGTGATGCTGGTCAAGTCACTGGACCACTTCTGTTTGCCTCAATGTCCTCCTCTGTATACTGGTAATAATTACAGCACTTATGTTCCAGAGTTGTTTTGAGGATTAAATGAGGGAGTTATTGTAAAGTGCTTCACCCAGTACCTGGCCCATAGTAAACACTACCTATCAGGTATTATGATCATCTTTACCTCAGTATATCCAAGACAGAACTCATTACCTTTCCCCCAAAACTACAATTTTCTTCCCAATTGCCCTATTCCTGTTGAGGCTATCACCATTATCCCACCCATTTACAAGTTTAGTTATCATTCTTTACTCACTCCACATGTCTAGTCTCCTGATGACCCTTCCCATTTCTTTCTTTACTATGTCTCTGGGAGGATCTTCTCTTCACTTACCTGATGGAGCGTCAGTCACCTGGACCATTGGTCTCCTTCCCTTATGTGTTTCTCCATTCCAATTCATTCTCCACTCAATTTCCAAAGTCATTTTTCTTAAATGCCCATCTGTCTTAGTCAACTTTCTACTCAACAATTTATAGGAGCTTTCCTGCTATTGTATCTCCTGGAACTAATAGGAAATTCTCTATTTGACTTTTAATAATGATCTTTATCATCTAATCCTTCCTTATCTTTTCCATCTTTTTAAACTTTACTCCCTGTCCAACCCAGTAATACTGGTCTCCGATATGACCTTCCCAACTCTCATTTCTATGTGGTGTCCACCTTTGTTAGGGAATGTTTTCCCTCCTCACTCTCTTCTTTGTTGCTTAGCCCCTGCAGGAGGTCTTTTCTAGTCTCCCTGACTGCAGGGCCTCCTCTCAGGCGCCCTTTCAACTGTTCTGGAGACATGTTGGATGAAACTAGTTATTCTTAGTTTGTCTCTCCTGTTAGAAAGGGAGCTTCTTGAGAGCAGCTGCAAGGCATTTGGGGCTTTCTTTAGTATCTCCAGCACCTAGCATAGTCACTGTCACATGGTTGGTGGATTTGCCTGACTGCATGTACTAGTTGGGGTGAATCCTTTCAGCCTTCCAGTGCTGGGAGTTGTGCTCTAAGGCTGCAAGTTTCAGCTCTACAGAACCCCCAGGGCACCATCCTGAGTTATAACTTAGATGCAGCTGGGACAACTCTCATCAAACTTGTTTACATGGTGATGTTATTAAAAGACTGGTAAGCTGAAGATTTGATATTTTGTTGTTTGAGAGAAAAGACATTTCCTGGATTTTTAAGAGATGTTTTTATTTTAAATATGTGTTCGTCCACTATACTGTGTTTCAGTTGCTATAGATTATATTTATTGGCATTTTTTTCCTTTCTCTGCCTATCCACTTGACCAGTGAAATTAGTAAATGGTATTAATGTGTTTTGCAAAACTTATTTGATAAAAGGACACTCAAAATTGAAATCCAGGTTTAACTGATTTAGAGATTTCTTTCTTTTTTTTTGCAAACTTTGTTTGCTCTTCCTTGGATTTTTGTCTTTATTTGTAAACCTATCAACATGACTACTTTTTGAAAAACAAAACCAAGTCATATAGCACTGATATTAAAATGCATCATTTTCCCATCCACTGTATAAATTCGTGTCAATTTAGAGAGAGGGATAAAAATCAATGTTCAAAAATTATTTTTGCTAAGTTGAAATAGAACCTCATAGTTGGATCAAATAAAGGCTAAAAGGCCTAAAGCCATTTGGTTAACATTAGAATCTAAACAAAATTGCTTTTCTTGGGAGAAAAAATTGGAAATGCTTTTACCTACATTTGACATTATTGGTGAAGTTAAATACAGGCTGTCCCCACTGTCTTTTATGTATTTAACTCTGCTATTCAGGGACATATAATTGCTATTTAGTTAACATGTGTCAGCACTTCTTGACAACTGCTAAACAGTTTTCTTCTCTTTATATCATTTCAGAAAATAGTACTGATACTCAGTTATAGAAAATACTTTGTTACCATAGTTTTCAGAATATATTATAATTTAGTCTAAACTCCATTATTTAGTATTTTTGGTTTGAGGATTTTGTTACTGATCATAGTAGTAGTAGTAGTCTGTGTGAAGAAGTATAGCCTAGTGTTTAGACCCAGGTTGAACCCTGGGGATGTGTCACTGCCTGAGGTCACTCTCGGGATTTCAGTTTAAGTATTTATTAAGCACTCCCTGTCTTGAAGTAGTATTCTGGGTCTAAAATACAGGTCATGTCACCAGGGACTGAGGTCATCTTTCTAGTACATATAGTTTACTTGGGCTTTGAAAGAGTTCGAATAAAAGGCAGATCATATAAAAAAGTAGAGTTATACCTAGAGGAAGAAGAACATTGTTTCTGTGATGACGTTTCACACTTGTCTCATAAGATTTAGGGTCCAAAAAGGACCATAGAGATCATCTAGGCCATTTTACAACTAAAAAGAATTGAATCCCAAGAGTATTCTGAAGAACCTTATGGTAATGAGGACTGTCACAATTACTATGGTCAAAAGTCATTGTATTAAATTTTTTTTAAAAAGTCATTGTAAAGATGCTCAGATAGTTTGCTTCAAAAGTGACAATTCTTATACAGCCCTGGAGTCAGGAGGACTCAGACACTTAATAATTATCTAGCTGTGTGACCTTGGGCAAGTCACTTAACCCTATTGTCTTGCCATAAAAAAGTGGCAACTCCTAAATAATTGTCTACCTAAGACTTAGATCTTGATGGAATTTAAGCACCTAGACTTTTGTTGTCACAAGAAATGGTAATAATCAAATATACATACTTTAAGGTACATATAATTTCTTATTTGATCCTTAGAACCCATTGATGAAATAGTACCAGAAATACTATTTACCTGTTTTACATGTGAGACCACTCAGTCTTTTAGGGAGGTAAAATCTTTGGCTATAGTAAAAATGTAGTGTTGGTGGTGGTCATGACTCTAAACTTAGCACTCTGACCCCTATAATCAATGATGTTTTGTTAAATTTGCCAGTAAATGAGGAAAAGTGGGATATTGAATCGAATAAAACAGAACAGAAGGGTAAAAGAGACGGGGACAATACATACAAGTTAGTGCACAGTTGCTCTCTTGCTCAGTCTGTCCTGGGCACCTCAGGGAGAGTGGTGTTGGTTTAGTTAGGCTCCTTCTTTATGTAGTCAGATGTGAGCTGGTTGATAGTCTCAGAGTTTTTGCTTTGGGCAAAAATTTGATCTCTGCTCCCTCAGTAGCAAGCCTCCCCTTATTCTGCCAGGCTTGTCCTTGGCAACAAGTTTCTGTCAACTGAACCACACACCAGAGCTTTTTTCCATGGTGAGAGAATAAGAAAAAGACATTAATGCAAGTTTAGAAATAGTTTTGGCTAAATGGGCTTATTAGGTGGTGCAGGAAGACATGAATTCAAATCCATCTTGAGAAACTTTCTAGCTATGTGACCTTGGGTAAGTGACTTGCACTGTCTTTGACACAGGAGAAGGAAATGGCATATCACTGCAATATCTTTGCCAAGAAAATCCCATGGGTTCACAAAGAGTCTGATATAACTGAAATAACAGCACAACAGCAACAGTTGGCTAACTACTAGCTTACGACCAATGAAGCTTGACATGAGTCTCCCTTTAGTCTCTGGTAGGCCTTTTTGTCTGCCATTTTGATAGACCTTGTACATTCCCCAGATCATTTCCTCTTTAATCGCCTTTCTTGCTTTGCCCTTTCTTCACTAGTGAAAATGGTTCTTATTCTCACAATAATCTTTACTGATTGTGTGACCATGGATGAGGCAGACATTTGGGATAGATTGTAGAGAGCTCTGTTGTACTGTCCCAGATGTGAGGATCACAGCTTTGGGGAACAGTCACTGACTGACATTATAATGAAAAAGGGCATCATGGAGAAATTGAGGACATCTGGAAACTAATCACGTGGGACTGGCATGGGCTCCCCCTCAAGTGAAGGGGTCATGAGGAGCCACCCCATCAGTGGGAGGATGGACTTTATGGTAAGGGGTATGACTCTCAGGGCTGAAGTAAATGAAGAGATTTTTGAAGCCTGGTGAAGTACAGAATGCAGCCTGGTGAGGAATTGATTACAAATCTAGTCATCACATAGCTCAGAAGCAAAAAGTGCTCTCCAGTTAACAAGGAAAGGGTGGCAAACTCATTCATAAAGAAAATGAGGCCATGAGAGAGTCATAATGATCTTCAAGTGTAAGGTTTTTTTAAACTGATAATGAAGATTTATGTTAGATTTATGCTAGACACCACCCATTAAATTATTCAACATACTTATAGAATGAGATGCAATATTATATAATTGGTTTTGTAACTTCTCAATGTTGCAAGTGACTGTAGATGTGTTATAATATAGTTGCTGATCTTCATTGGTAAATGGCATTTCCTCACTGGAAACCCCTATTAACAGTAAAATTACAGACCCAGCCTCCCTCCAATTCCCTAAATCTAGTGGGTTAAAATAAAAATTCTTAACTATTTCAGAATTCTAACCCTGAAGTTATACTTAGTAACTCTGAGCCATTGACAAAAATTGGAAAAGGCAACTGGGTAAGTAGTGACAAAGGTTAATTATCAATACTTCTAATTATAGTAAGATCTCCATAGTTAGGCATCAGTATGCACTTCATTGACTTAAAAGGGAATAATTTTCAGGGGTGGCTAGGTTGCACAGTGCATAAAGCACCGGCCCTGGAGTCAGGAGTACCTGGGTTCAAATCTGGTCTCAGACATTTAATAATTACCTAGCTGTGTGGCCTTGGGTAAGCCACTTAACCCCACTCACTGCCTTGCAAAAACCTAAAAAAAAAAGATTAATTTTCTAAAAACTTTTCCCTTTCCTATTTGAGTTGGATTTGTATGAATTTATCTGATAAGACAAAGAATAGGGGAAGATTTGCTAACTTATTGATTTACAAATTTTGTCATTTTCAGTTTTAGTTTTGTAGATAAAATTAGATGTAGATGAAATTTGCTTTTAAAATGCCTTTTAAAAACTAGTTTTGAATCAACATTCCAGGATAATTCTTGTAGCAATTTATTTGTAGTAATCTTAAGATGTTTATCTCAAAATTGGGGATATTTTTTCAAACTTCTGACCTCAAATTTCCAAAGCTTATTAACACAACAAAATGAAACCTTTGAATTTTTTTAAGTGTTATGTGTTAGTTCCTTGGATTTATCCCCCTTGTTTTCCCAGACCACTCAGTAATGATTTCACTGGAATTGGTTTTATTTCCTGTACTCACACAGCTCTTAGTAACGAGTCACAGATTCCACATCCCTACCTATAACTCCTCATTAGTTTTCAGTTAGATATTTACCTTATACAGGCTTCTTGGATTCCAGCTTTTAGGATCATGAGATTTAGGGCTTGCAGAGACTTCAGTCTTGTGTGACTCTTTGTGTCCCTATTTGAGGTTTTCTTGGAAAAGATACTGGAGTGGTTTACCATTTCCTTCTCAAGCTAATTTTACAGATGAGAAAACTGAGGCAGACAAGGTAAAGTGATTTACTCAGGGTCATAAAGCTAGGAAAAATCTAAATCCAGATTGAACTCAGAAAGAAGAGTCTTCGGATTCTAGGTCCGGTATCCTATTCATTGCGTCACCTAGCTGTTGGGGGGGGGGGGGTGAGGAATAGAGATCATCTAATTGCACCTCTTCATTTTAGCCTGAGACAATCCCACAGAAGTTAAGGGTTAATGACTTAACCAAGGTCACAAGGGGAGTTGCTAATCTAGTGTTCAAATTTAGATCTTAGGACCATAGATGTAGCACTGGAAGCCTCAGAGTCTATAGCCTCATTTTTCAGATGAAGAGTCTCAGAAAGTTTAGCTGACTTACCCAGGGTCCTACAGG
Organism: Macrotis lagotis; assembly: GCF_037893015.1. NCBI lineage: Eukaryota > Metazoa > Chordata > Mammalia > Peramelemorphia > Peramelidae > Macrotis > Macrotis lagotis. The sequence continues at coordinate 95,728,348 of NC_133661.1, forward strand.
TAGTAAGTGGCAGAACTGGAATACTCAAATCTATATTCTTATTAGTAAAATTTTCCACAAGTTCTTTCTACTACAGCAAACTGTTTTTCATTTTAATAGGAAATAATAGAACAAAAAAGTTTGATTTTTGAAAGGTTTCTTGTCATTATTAAAGCTGATGAAAATTTTGGACAGCCGTGTAGAATGCTTGCTTGTTTTTATTAGATTGCTTCCTGATTGGGCATGTATCTATCAAATTTGGACTTGTGAGTTGGGAGTGTTGCAGAGGACTTGTAAGGAAACTATTGGGTAGTCTTTTGGTGATTTATCAAAATAAAAATTTTTGGAGAAACTTGAAAGAAATACTTTCAAGTCAGCTGAAAGCCAGTCAGTTTTGAAAACCTCAGGAATTGCAAAAGTAAAGCTAATTATATATTGTTAGCATTAGTAGTATAAAAGAGCTTTTAATCAAATGGGCAGTTCAAAAGGAATGCAGGTGAGTACTTCAAAATGGAGTTACTCAGGTAACCATGCCTTAACTGGAGAAAACCATCAGGGGTTTGAGATTGGGACTCAGATTTGCATAGACCAGGAAGGAAAGACCCAACATGTGCTGTGTTTTCTTCTTTTCCAGCTCTTCTGTTTCAGCATAGGAAAGTTTTAACTGAAGGGACTGTTCAGAAGTACCCTGGAGAGTCAGAATTCACATACAGTTCTGAGTTTCCTGGTTAGGTAATTAGAATCACAGTGAAAGGCAACTGTTCTTTGTCTAAGAAGGTAAAAATAATTATAGGAAACACTTAGCATTTTTATTGAATATATTCTAGAGATATTCAATAACAAAATTCATATACACACACACACACACACACACACACACACACAATTAGGCTCAAATTAGATGAATTTGACTACTGAATCAGAGTACTAGACACTGACAGTTAGTAACTGGACATAGGAGTTCCTCACAACCATTATGTGCTGTCTTCCTCTCTCCACTTCTGTCTTGGCCTGGTGCTACTGAGTATCACCTCTTTTTACCTCATGAGTTTTACTACCTGATTATACTGTGCTACTGTACAACTTCCTTTGCTGACCCTTATTTATTACCTCAGTTCCCTATGCAGAATACAGACCTATTCCTGTTAGCCATAAATGACCTTACTCCTTAATTTACTTAGCATATTAGGTTATTCAGCTTGAACTCCTGGATTCATTTCCTACCTCAACACTACCAAGAACTCTGGAAATATAAAACTGTCTTTTTTACTTATCCTTTCAACCTCAGTTTCTGTTTGAGAGAAAAAATGTGATTCTGTTTCTAGATATGGGCAAATATAGTGGACGTATTATCACATCCTTTCTCCTCCAGGATCATGTACCCTCAGTCCATTATGTCTCTTCCTTGAATGGTCATTCTCTCCCTCTCTACATGCCAAGATGTCTTCTATCTTTAAAAAAAGGGGGGAAAGTTTCCTTTTACCCTATTACTTCCTTAACCTACCTTTTCGATCTCTTCCCTCCCTTTTACTGTCAAACTGCTTCATAGAGTACTTTTTACTTTTTTAAAGTATAACCAACACCAACATTTTTTAAACTGAATACCTAGATCTTATCCAAAACAAAAGTCATTCCTATGATCCATTTCTCTATTCCTTGAACTCTGCCCCATCTGTTCTCCCACATCTCTCTACTTCCGTCCTTGATTCCATTTTACTGTAAGTCATTCATGCTCTAAAATTAAGAGTAATCTCCTCCTTTCTCTCCTCAAATTCATCCAGTCTTTAGAGCCTGTTATTTCTTTCTCTACAACCTTTTTTTTTTGTTTGTTTTGTTTTGTTTTTAGTTTTTTGCTAGGCAATGGGGTTAAGTGGCTTGCCCAAGGCCACACAGCTAGGTAATTATTAACTGTCTGAGGCTGGATTTGAACTCAGGTACTCCTGACTCCAAGACTGGTGCTCTATCCATTGTGCCACCTAGCCAACCCCCCTCTACATTCTTTTTTCTGTACTTCCACTACCACCTTAAATCTAGTCCTCATTCTGTCAGTTGAACTAGTGTGATAGTCTCCTAACCAGTTTCTTGGTCTTCAGTCTCTTCTCCTCTAATTTTCCATGCTTCTATAGTTTTTAAAACAGTATATAAATGTCAACTATCATTATTCTTAAAAACATGTATTTCTGTACATGTCACTTTACATGTCAGAACTCGGAATGATTCCTGTTGCCTATTGCTGAAGTTGAAACTTTATCAACACAATCCTGCTCCAACTTAGCTTTTCATTTTAACCTAATTTTTTCCCTAATTCTTCTAGTATACTATAGAGGGCAGCTAAGGTGGAATCAGGGGGACTGGAGTTTAAATCTGGCCTCAGACACCTTACACTTAATAGCTATGTGACATTGGACAAATCACTTAACCCTGATTGCCTCTCCTCCAGGGCATCTCCAGTTATCCTGATTCATGTCTGGCCATTGGACCTAGTTGAGTCCAGTGGGAGAAAGTGAGACTGGTGACTTAGCACAGCACCCCCTCACTCATATCCAATTCATGTGCTTGTCATGGCATCACCTCTCTGATGTCATGGTCTTCTTTTAGAATGAAGAACAAACGTCATCATTATCATCATCATCATCATTATTATTATTATTATTATTATTATTATTATTATTATCGTTCAGGCAAATTTGAGTATTTTTTATCCTATACTTTTGAAGCTGTTTTTTCCTTAAACATTCCTAGAATGCTCCATGCCCAGAAAGTCCTATATTCCTCTAACTACTTCCTCTTCCCAATCTCTGCTTACTGAAATTCTATAAATTCTTCAGTTGAGACCAAGTGGTAATTCCATGAAGGAGGGTTTCTCTAATTCCCTTAGCTGGAAGTGCCCCTTGGTTTCTAAATTCCTGGTATTTGTCTTATACTCTTATATTCAGGCTTGTATTTTTGAGAGTGTGTGAACATTCTAAACTCTTTGAGGAAGTATTATGTCTCCTGGTGCCTGGCTTGATACATTGCATATAGCAGGGACTCAGATGTATTTTTTCAATTGAAAAGAATAACAGAGAACTGTGGACAAAAGAGATTTTTCTTTTACATAAACAGAAATCAGGAAGAGAGAATTGATTAGTGACTTTACTCACTTGTTAATTTGAGCTAAGGTATATTTCTTTCAATCTTATTCTCAGTGATATTTTCCTTTGAGATTAACAATGTAGACACAAAAGCAGTTATGTTCAATTCATATTTGTTCCTTTGAGGCCATTGGTATTCATCTTAAGAACTTAGATTTATAGCTGGAAGGGACCTTTAGAGCTTATCAAATAAATCCTATTCATTTTACAGATAAGAATTTGCAGGTGGAGATAAAAGAAATTGCAGAGCTAACAGGTGTTTCAGGTAGGGTTTGAACCTAGGTCTTCCTGTCTCCAAGTGCAGTCTTCTATCCACTTATCCACCTCTCATTCATTTCTCAATCCCTGAAGGCTGAATTCCCATTCCTGTCATTTGACTAAAACAGTATATACAAAGAGAAGTAAATTTAAGATATAAATTTATAACAAATATAAAGTAATTTCAGGTAGAATGGCATTATCAACTGATGGAATTTTGTTCAATCATTTCAATTTATATCCAACTCTTCATGGCCTTTTGGTTTTTTTGGCAGAAATACTGTAGTCATTTTCTTCTTGAGCTCATTTTACAGCTGAGGAAACTGAAACAAACAGGGTTAAGTGTCTTGTTTGGGTTCACACAGCTAGTAAGTATCTAAGGCCAGATTTGAACTCAGGAATATGTATCTTTCCTGACTTCAGGAAATGATACTCTATCCATTGTGCCATTGCATTACTTGCTGAAATAAAAGATTTTAAGTAGGATGCACTTTAACTGAGCCTTAGGTAACTGAGTTAGGAAGTTCAAGAGGTAACAATGAAGAAGAAAAGCATTCTAGATTTAACCAACTTGTTCCAAAGCATAGGAGCAGGAGACAGGAAGTAATGTAGATTATAGTGTTTGGGGAAATAGCAGACTGACCAGTTTGACTAGAACAGAGTGCATAGAGGAAGGTAATAGGGTTATCACCCTGGAAAGGTAGCCAGAAAGTCTAACCATAAAGAGCTTTATATGTAGACTAGAAGAATTTGTATTTTACCCTTGAACTAGAAAGCAAAATAGATAATGGAATTTTTTAAATCAGGGGAGCAACATGGCCAAACCTGTTTTAGGAATATTAAACTTACATCTGTGTGGATAATGGATTGAAGATAGACTGGATGCCATCAGTCCAATTGGGAAACTAGTACCATTCAGATGTGTAGAGATCCTTATAGGAGTGGTTTAGTTGTAAGTAGAGAAAGGTAAGACATAGGGAAGAGCTGTGGAGATAAGACTTGGAAACTGATGGCATATGGAGGGAAGAAATGGAAGTGAAGGCATAAAAGATTAGCCATAGATGTTGATGCAGGGTCACTTCAAGAAAGGTAGAACCTTCAAGAGAAATAGGGAAGTTGAGGGGAGAAGAGAGTTGGGGAAGAGGAAAAATAATGTTTTCAGCATCTTTCCTATCTGTCCCCATCTTTCTACCTATTTGGCTCTACCCCTCTTAGCTCAGGCCCTCACTACCTGTTACTTGGATAAGAGCAATAGTCTCCTACTTGGTACCCTACCCTGCACTGATTTCCTCAGATCTACTTTCTATATATTTCCTAAATACAGATCTAACCATGTTATTCTTGTCCTCAGAATTCCTCAGCCTGGAATCTAAAGATTTCCTCAATTACAGTAGTCATTGCCTTTGCGATCTTCTTTCCTATTATTATTCCCCTTCACAATCTCTGTTCTAATCAGATTGTTCTACTAGCTGTATCCTCCACATGACATTACTTCTGCACTTATAGCCATTTTTATGCATTATTATCATCCATGTCATGAACACAAACAGGAACTTCATCTGAAAGGATCTTTTTAAGTTTTTTTTAAAGATCTTTGTTTTTTTTTTTTTTTTTTTTTTTTGGCAAGGCAATGGGGTTAGGTGGCTTGCCTAAGGCCACACAGCTAGGTAATTAAGTGTCCCAGGCCAGATTTGAATTCCGGTACTCCTGACTAAAGGGCCGGTACTCCATCCACTGCATCACGTAGCCACCCTTCCTGAAAGGATCCTTTTAAAGTTTATAGACTCCCTAGTTTCCTGAAAGGCTCCTCCACAAGGCCTTCATGGTTTCTCCTTCCTCTTGAATTACTTTGTATGGACTTAAATTGGTGGACATGTTATGTCTCCCAAGCTTATTGAGAGTAGAAATAGTTTTTTTTTTAATATCTTCATTCCTAATTCTCTCTTCCTGGTACCTTGTAAAATAATAAATGCGTAATAAATGGATGTTAAATTGAATAAAATAATAAAGCATGAAACTATTGGTTTTATATATATATATATATATATATATCACTCATTTTTTATCTGATATCATGGTTATGAGGGAACTGACCAGCAGCTAAGAACTACACTGTGAATTTCCCCCCTTTTTAATGCAGAAAATGTTTTAGAGACCAAGAGGGTTTTAATTAGGATTACTTTGATTTGTCAAATTTTCTACCCCCGATCCCCACTTCTGCCTTTTTATCCTAGTGTTTTCTGTTGTGAAAAGAGGTCATGTTATGAAGCCTTCAGCTGTGGTTTGTTTACCATTTTAAAATTAGTAGTAGAGTTATTGATTCTTTTTTTTATTTTTTAAGGATCTAGATTTATTTTTTATCTTATTACAGTAATTTTGTTATAAGGGTAAACATAAACCACCCCCTCCAAGAAGATGAGAAACCTTCAAGAATAGTGAGAAAGAGAAAAAAATGTACTTCAGTCTGTGTTCAGATTCCAATGGCTCTGTCTCTGGGGTGAGTTGGCTTATTTATCATAAGTCCACCATGGAAGTTCCTTCAATGTTTTTTCCACAATTGCTATTACTAGCTGTATTTCCTTCCAGTCTATTCCTCCCCACTCTCATTTATTCTATTCTCTCTCTCCTTTCATCCTGGCCCTGTCCAAAAGTGTGGTTTTTATACAGAAGTGTAGCGTGTGTGTGTGTGTGTGTGTGTGTGTGTGTGTGTGTGTGTGTGTGTATCTAAGTATCCTCTCCCTCAATCTTCCCTCTCTGCTATCACCTATTCCCCCCCCCTTCCCTCCCCCATTCCCCCTTATCCCATCCCTTTTCTCATTTTTCTCTAGGATAAGATAGATTTCCTCACCCTATTAAGTATGTATGTTATTTCTTCTCTGAGCCATTTCTGATGAGAATGAAGGCTCACTCATTCTCCCCTTGCCTTCCACCATTCCATTCCATTGAAAAAGCTTTTTCTTGAGTCTTATGTGAAATTTCTTAGCTTCTTCTTTAATCTCCTTTCCCTTTCTCCAGGTACTTTCCTTTATCACCCATTGACTCCATCTTTTTACTGTATTATACCATCATATTCTGCTCCTTCCTATGTGCTGTCTATATATGCTCCTCCTAACAGCTCTTACAAATGAGAAAGTTCATATGAGTTATCAATATCTTCTTCCCATGCAGGAATACAGTTTCTCATAGTTAGTCCCTCTCTTCCACCCTGTCTGTGGTTCACCAGAGTCCTGTACTTGGAGATCAGACTTTCTGTTCAGCTCTGGTTGTTTCAGTAGGAAAGTTTGAAAGTCCCCTGTTTCATTGAAAGTCTATCTTTTCCCCTAAAGAGAATGTTCAGTTTTTCTGGGTAGTTGATTCTTGGTTGTAAACCAAGATCTTTTGCCTTCTGGAATATCGTTTTCCAATCCATATGAGCCCTTAATGCAGATGCTGCCAGATTCTGTGTATTCTTGACTATGGAGACTCAGTAGTTCAATTGTTTCTGGCATATTTTAGAATTTTATCTTTGATTTGGGAGTTTTGGAATTTGACTATAACATTCCTGGAAGTTTTTCTTTTGAGATCTCTTTGAGGAGGTGACTGGTGAATTCCCTCAATTTCTATTTTACCCTCTGCTTGCTGTATTATTTCTTAAAAAGGGAATCTAGGCTCTTTTTCCTGGATGTGACTTTCAGATAGTCCACTAATTTTAAAATTATTTCTTCTGAATCTGTTTTCAAGGTTGGTTGTTTTTCCAATGTGATATTTCACATTTTCTTCTAAGTTTTGGCTTTTTTTTGGAAGAGTTTTATTTCTTCCTGATTTTCTTGCAAATTCAACAGCTTCCTTTAGTTCTATTCTGCATTTGAAGGAGTTATTTTCTTCAGAGAACTTTTTTATCTCCTTTTCCAGCTGGCCAATTCTGCTTTTTAAGTCATTCTTCTCCTCATTTGCCTTTCATTTTGCTTTTTTCATTAGGTCTAAGCTGGGTTTTAACATATTATTTTCCTCAGTATTTTTTTTATTCCTTTTTTACCAAACTGTTGATTTGGTTTTCATGATTTTTCTTCATCTCTCTCATTTCTCCTTCCAATTTTTCCTCCATCTCCTTTAATTGCTTTTCAAAGTCTTTTTTGAGCTCATCCATAGTCTGAGCCCATTTTCTATTTCTCTTGGAGGTTTTGGATACGAAAGCTTAAATTTTTGTTGTCATCTGAATATGTGTTTTGATCTTCCATGGGAGTAAAGTAATTCTCTGTTGTCAGATTCTTCTTTTTCTGTTGTTGAATCATTTCCTCAGCCCAAGACTTTGACTTTGGGGTTTTTTTGGGGGGGCACCTTTATTTCTCCAAGGTTTTATGCTCTCTAGCCTGTACTTTGATATGTAGATGACCACAGCACTGCCTTCTGCCCTGGACCTGTAAGTATGGGCCAGCTATCTTAGTATGGAAGCCCAAATTGCAACCTGGATCTGAGTGTTGGCAAACAGCAGAGTCCTGCCTCCAGGGAGAACAGAAATATTTCTGCAGTCTCCCCTGACCCTCTTACTGTCTGTGGACTATGCTCTGGAGGTACAGACTGGTTTCCCCTGATTCTCACTGCAGGTTCTGCAGCTGGTGCTCCCTCTTTCCACACTCATTCTGGTGTAGCAGAATTCTCTCGCCACCCCTTCAAGCTGTTCCCAGGCTGGGCTGTGACTGGGGCTTTTTCCAACCCATGGTCCTGGTGAGACACTCCTTTCTCAAAGAATTTCTAAGTTATCTTGGACTGGGAAAATGCATCACTCAGTCTTTCTTGTGTTCAGCCCCTCTAAATTTTGGCTTGAGTCATAATTTCATGGCTTTTGGAGTTTTGGTGGGAAAGAGTTCTCAGGAAATGCTGCCTTCACTCCACCATCTTGCCTGTGCCCCAAGTTACTAATTCTTATTTTAATATATGACAAATGGAAAAAAATCAAGATAAAAATGTGACAGTATATATTGTACAGTATATATAGTTATAGATAATTATATATATTCTATAGTATATTTGTAAATCTTTTTCAAGTTTTATATTGGAAATTCGCGTATTTAAAAAATAAATATAATTTCCTCCCAACTGAGTCATTGTGGAAAGCTTGATCCTTGGACATCTGAAGTTTTTCTACTGACATTTTTGGCAAGGATCATTTGAAATGGGAAAAAAGGTGTTTTTAAACATTTGTAAATAGAGGGCAATTTAAAAAAAAGGTCAAGTTCTGTTTAGATTGAAAAAAGAAAATGATACTACTAGATAATGGTCCTGGAGAACTTTAAAGCTGCAAAACATTTTGAATTTTTTAACCTCACTTGATCCTTGCAACAACCTTGGGAAGTTCAAATTATTTTAATTTCCATTTTACAGTTGAGGAGACGGTGGGTGAGAAATTAAATGACTTACCCAGGGTAATACAAATAATTCTGAGACAGGATTACTCTGCTGTTTAGGTCTTCCTGAATCTTAATTACTTAGCTCTCTACCTAAATGTTCAATGAAATTCAAGTGAGCTTGTTGTAACATCTGTTGGCAAGTATTTTATTTTGTCACAACAATTATATCACATTTTAATATTAAAAACTCAAACCAGGATTAACTGGAACTTTCTCTAAAACACACAATTTTTATTTACACAAACAGAAATGACATCAAAATTACCTCAGAATATAAAATGAATCTTGTTGCCTTCTCCACATACCCAGCATCAGGTCAGGGCCCAATCAGCCTAGTTATGTATTCTTCATAATTTTATGGCAGTCCAAAATGGAAAAGCTCTTCTTAAGACTAAGTCAGAGACCTGAAAGATCCTCAGACAATTAAGGAGAACAAAGAATTCCTTCTTGAAATAAAACCATGTGTCATCTCAAAACTTTTCGACAGGTTTGTCAACCAAAAAGAAATTTCATCTAACTTTTAAGTTAATCAGAAAACTCAATCCTAACCCTCATGTCCAGTCATAGTGACAGAGCCCTCAAAGCTATGCTGTCAAAACATCGCAACTTAGAGTCATGAAAGGACCACTTGATTAAGATTAACATATACATCTTTTGTTACATAGCCTGTAAATACAAAGGATTATCATTTTACTTTATAATTATAAATTGGTATTTAATTGTCATGGCTAATTTTCTTTAAAATTTCAATTAACCAGTCATGACCCCAAATAATGTTTCCTAGGGAGTAAATATGCAAATATTTATATGTGTTTATGTGTACACACACTCATATGCACACAAACCCCAACAGTATAGGCCCTTGAAAAATAAGCACCCATTTCACTAGGGTCTTCTGTAAACTAAGAAGATTCATTGCATGTAATCTGGTGGTTATACACATTTCTCCAGACCACTTATTTTACCTTCCAGGTTGAGACTCATTTGTCTTGCTTCAGTAAAAACTTTGCTCTTCTTGTCCCCAGCCCCCCTATAAGTCTCTTGTAGTGTGTCCCAGCCAGAATTCTACCTCCTCAGTTGAAGTCAAGTTCTGCTCATTGCTTCTTCTCCCTTCCCCAAGAAACAGAATTACTTAGCACATATGTTTTCTGCCTGTCATTAAAATGAAAAGCTTAATAGACAAGATACTAGAGTTGCAGTTGGAAAGACCTTGGTTTAAATCCCAGGTATTTAAGTCTCAATTTCTTCATCTGCAGATAGGGATTATTGCTCTTATAACCTGCTACAAAAGGTTGGGCTATGTGAAAATGAACTATGTTATGACTAATAAGTCCATTGTTTCAATCTTCATTCTTGAACATTTTCTCTTTATCAAGGCTGAACTTGTAAAAGGAAATCTACAAAGTGTTGGACTTACACTTCGCCTGGTCCAGTCATCCGATGGATATGGTGGGCATGTCGTAATTGAGACTGTGGCCCCAAATTCCCCTGCTGCACTTGCAGATCTTCAGCGTGGGGATAGACTTCTAGCCATTGGAGGTAATTTCTGCTGTTTCTCTTTACAATGAACTTAAATGACTTGTAAAAATAACTTTTAAATAAGTGTATAGCTTTAAGTCAGTGGATGGATTTCAGAAAAAAAACTCCCTTACCTCTTGCCTTTTCATTTGATTAACTTTTGATGACAAAATTCTTTTCCTCTTTTAGTATCTCCTTTTTTCTCCCTCCTTACCCAGAGACTCTTTTTTCCTTCTCCCAATTTAATCCCTTTTTCTGCCAACCAATTAAATGGGAATATATCTAATTCCTAATGTAAAAATACTATACAAACACAAGGTAGCACATTTGCTATTGTGCTGGCTGCTGCTGCCACCACCATCACCCACCACTAGAGTAAGTGGGTTGAGAACCTCTTGGCTATAGACCTTAGGCCTATTCTCAAACTAACCCTTTAGCAGAATATGCTGCAGACACAAGGGATCCAAGACAATTCTAAGGGATTTATGATGAAAAAATGTTATCTACCCCCAGAAAAAGAAATAATGTAGTCTTACTGATAATTGAAAACATACTTTCTTTTTTACTTTATTTTTCTTGAGAATTTTCTGTTGGTCTAAATTTTGCATGGCCTCACATAACCAGTATCAAATGGCTTGCCTTCTCCATGGGCACAGGGTTGGGAATGGAGGAAGAGAGAAAATTTGCAATTCAAGATATTAAAAATGAATGTAAAAATTATTTTTACATGTGACTGGGGAAAAATAAAATACTAAATAAAACGAGGCCTATTTTAAAAATGAAAAAAGAGAAGATGCTCTTGAATGGGATGGTATATGTATATAGATTAACATTCATTCAGCTGACATTTATGAACATTATTAAAGTTAAAGTCCTGTAATAGGTGCTGAGAAAAATATAAAATTAAATTGATCCCTAACTTCAAGGAAATTACATTCCAATATTATATTTGTCATAGCAGTGAATGAATGCCATTATGGACCATATAGCAAGTTCAAGTTATTTAATTTAGAAATTATCTCATTTTCCTTATTTATAATCTTATTCAATAACCATTAATAATTCATCTTGTTGAATTTTTACCTAAGAAAGCAAATTTTAGCCTATTTTTGTTTATTTTGCTTTATTTTTTCAAATTCAGGCAAAGATAGTTTTCTAGCCCATATTTTCATATGAAAACATCTGCTAAAGGCCTGAAGTATGAAATTTTGCTGGTACAATTAAAATTTGAGTATAACTGGTTTGAAGAGTTTTGATGACCATATCCTATACCATAAGGATCATGTTCAGCTCTCTTAGTTTACACATGAGAAAACTAAAGTTCAGGGGAGTCCAGAGACTTGCCTTTCAAAGTCAGTTAGGTCACAGATGGCAGAGCCAAGATTTAAAACCATTTTAGTGTTCTCCATTCCTCACAAGTTAGATGGGGGCTCTATTCCTGAGCAACCTGAAGACATTAGGGTAAACAGTTGATAGTTAGGAGGAAGGTGATACCTTATTCAAGTACCTATATACCCAATTTTAAAAAACCTTTCTACCACTTTTTTCCCTTCAAAGAAGGATAATAAATTATTTTGTTTAAGCACTGATAACTAGACAGAGTAAGACCTAATGGAAAGCAGGAACTAATTATCTTTGAAGCAGATCACACCTTTTTTCTGGCTCCATTAAGTTGGCTGTGAAAGTTAAATCCAGTGATGATATTACTATTATCCAGAATACTTTTGTTTCCAAGTAAATTAGTCTTAATCTCTCCTAAAATCCATGAAGTACCTTGCACTAGAGCAAGAGCTTCTTGTCCTTTTTCCATGCTGGCTTAAATAGCAAGAATCTCCTTTCAAGTTACCTAACCACCTTCTCTTGGGTCACACAGATGGTAACTTGCCACCAGGAGCTCAATCCCCTCTGCATTGTTTTCCCCCCTTTCCCTCTCAGTAGTAGTTATGCACATATCAGCCTGTTTTGACCTTAAATGCAATATTCAACACCCATGATCTTTCATATTTTTAAAGAAAGGAGTGTTTTTCTCTTCTCTTCAAAGAACAATCTTGGTCATTACTATTACACATTCAATTACTTCCTTTTTTTCTTTGACCTTTACTTTATTGTAGTCATTGTCATTGTTCTGTTTACTTTATTCTTTATTAGTTTACCTGCTTTCCCATATTTTCCTCTTCCTTTTATTTCTTATACATAGTTCACTATATTTACATTCCACAATTTGTTTAACCATTCTCCCTGGCTCCTACTTGGTATCCAGTTCTTTGCTGCTCCTAAACTCTGCTATATATGCTGTTGTTTATGCCACATTTCTTTCTGCCTTTGTCCTCCTGTCTATGGGATCTCTGGATCAGTTTGGTCACTTTTTAAAAGCATAGTCCAATTTCTGTTTTTGGAACAGACCTATGATTTCCTTGGTATAAACAGTGGTGGGGAAAAAAAACACCTTTTACCAAAGCAAGACATCTGCTATTCAACGTGCAGTGTTAGAGCATTGTCTGCATATAGGAGCTTAAGTGGCTTGTGTAGGGCCACATAACTAGCATCTGTCAGAGGTAGGATTTGAAGCTAGGCCTTCCTGAAATAGTGGTCAGCTCTTTACTACACCATCTACCTCTCAATTTCATGTTCCTTTCTAAAATGATCGTGCCTACTCACAGTTGTAGCACAGTGCATTAGTGTGCTTGTTTTCTCACAGTTTGTCCAACATTGACTATTCCATCTTTTGTGATATTTACTAATATTCTGAATGTCAAATAAACCATTGAGATGATTTGATTTGCATTTTTATTAATATTGGTGATTTAGAACAATCTAGATGGCAAAGTGGATAGAGCACTGTGCCTGGGAATCAGGAGAACAGAAGTTCGAATCCAGCCTCTGACACTTAATAGCTGTGTGACCTTGGGCAAGTTACCCTAATTACCCAGCATCTAGGGCCATCTCCTGTTGTCCTGATTCATATCTGGCCACTGAACCCAGATGACTCTGGATAAGAAAGTGAGGCTGGTGACTTAACACAACCTCCCCCTCACTCAAATCCAATTCATGTGTTTGTCATGGCATCACTTGTCTTATGTTGTGGTCTTCTTTGAAAATGAAGGACAAGCATTCACATGGAAAGATTTTTTTTTTCCGTAGTCTATAATTTTGAGAACTTTTTGTTTACATCCTCTGGCACTTATCCCTTCTCAATGCATTTTAAAAAATGTAATAATTGGTTTTTTTATTTGAAAGAGTATAAATTCTCATCCATTTATTTATTTTTGGATATTGGATGGGATGACACTAAATCAATGATTTTAGAAAAATGTATTCCAAATCCAAATGAGACCTTCAATTATCCCAGCCCATGCATCCCTCCACTAGTGCAAATAATCAGAAATCACATTTAACATTTACAACATATTTAAATGGTTCTTACAGCAGTAATTTACTGTGGTTTATTTGTTTTTTATCTTAAATAGGAGTTAAAATCACATCTACAATCCAAGTGTTAAAGCTCATCAAGCAAGCAGGTGACAGAGTGATGGTGTATTATGAGAGGCCTGTGGGTCAGAGTAATCAAGGAGCAGTGACACAGGATAATTTTGCACAATTGGAAGATAATAATTTTATGTCAAATTATGAAGAAGACATAGCTAATATTCTAAGTGATGTTGATAACAAATATATGGATTTAGAATTTGAAGATTTGGCAAGCGATGTCAAGGTACAAAATGAGCCCAAAGATGAGGTTCCATCAGTAAGTCAGAGTCCCAAACGCAATCCAACACACATTTTTAAGCCTCAAGGATCTGTCTCACCAATCTTAAGCCGTAAATCAAATACTTACGCATCAACACGGGTTTCTCTAAACAAAGATGCAGTCAAATCAGGGACAACTAAAATCTCTGAAGCTTTAGACCCGGGACAACAGTCAGCAAGAGCATCACAAGCACCTCTATTTAAGCCTTCTGTGTCACCAAGACCTCAAATGAAATCTGTTCCATTATCTACTGATACTCAAAGCCAAGCAGAATCAGATGTACCCGTTGAAAAATCAGAGAAACTACTTTCTCTTCCACAAGCAGAAAAACTCCCAGAAAAGATAGCAACAAATACTAATCCTACAGAAGATGCATCTGTGTCAAAGCCAGTCGGGGTAAAGCAGGAAGGAGTCAAAGACTCTGTTTCAGAAAGTGCTCACAAGGATCGTGCAGAAGACCAAAGCTGGGAATCAGCAGAAATTCCTTATCATCATAAACAAGGTAAATGGACAAAAGTGAATGGAACTTGTCTCTTTGACATAGAAGGCCACCACAGGTACTTGAATGTTGCCCTGTGGTGCAGAGACCCCTTCAAGCTGGGCTCTCTCATTTGTTTAGGACATATTAGTATAAAACTTGAAGAGATTGCTTTAGGGTGTTTAGCCACTTCAAACTTGGATTATCTTACAAAATTCAGACTGAATGCTCCAAAACCTAAAGCTGCGGTTACTAGAACTGCATTACGAAATCTAAATATGCAAAAAGGATTCAATGAACACCTTTCCTATGGTGATATTGTTATACATTTCAAATATTTGAAAGAAGGTGAATATGAGCACTTTCTGAAACTTATGGAGGAGGAAAAAGAAATGAATTTGACTGAGGATACTCCTAACCTATCTAAAGAGGAGTATTTTGTTGGACAGATGAATTTTGCTGAAAATAAACATAGTTTCCAAGACACTCAATTCCAGAATCCAACATGGTGTGATTACTGTAAGAAGAAAGTTTGGACTAAAGCAGCTTCCCAGTGCATGTTCTGTGCTTATGTTTGCCACAAAAAATGTCAAGAAAAATGTTTAGCTGAAACCCCACTTTGTGTAGGACCAGAAAAGCCAGCGGATCGAATCTTGAAAAACTATCGGGTAGAAGGACAAGAAAACATTTTGGGAATATCTTCTAATAAGTCAGTTGGTAAAAGTACAGGCATAACAAGGCATATCTGGAACACTAGTTCTCGCATCCTAAACTTGCGTCAAGCTACTAGAAGAACCCAAGCTGAGCAAATTACTGAATTATCAGAACGCTCACCCAAACTAACACCAAACACTTCTGATAATGAAGGCAGTGATACAGAGATGGGTGGTCCAAATAGTCCTTCCAGACGGGGAAACCACACATCAATCAAATTGGCAAGGAAAGAAGGAGGCCTAGATGACAGTGTCTTCATTGCAGTTAAAGAAATCGGCCGTGACCTCTATAGAGGTTTGCCCAATGAGGAAAGATTCCAGAAGCTGGAGTTCATGCTAGATAAGCTGCAGAACGAAATCGATCAGGAGCTGGAACACAACAATTCAATAGCTAGAGAAGAGAAAGAGGCCATGGATACAAAGAAAAAATCACTGCTTTCAACTGCTTTGACTAAATCAGGGGAAAGATTACAAGCTCTGACGCTTCTTATGATACACTACAGAGCAGGTATTGAAGATCTAGAGTTAGAAACTCTCTCTTTATATCAAACCAAAAAAGTGACTACAGAAGATGCAGAAGACCTTGATAATGAAATATGCGAACTAATGGAGACTCAACCTTTTGCCAGCATATCAGATGAATTATTTGACTCATCTGAACCTCTGGAGTAGACTGTTTGACTATTTAGCCTTCCAGACAATTGCAGGAAAAAATTATACTTACTAAAATACACCAGATATGCCCCCATTTACACACTCTTATATTATGTATGGCCTGCTTCAAATTTATTTGTGTCTTAACAGCCAAAAAAAAAAGTTTGGTTTTGTTTTGGTTTTTTCCCAGCAAAAAGTGTGACCATTTGACTTGACTAAAGTGATTAATTTGGATTGTAGTATAACATGATTTTTGGGTTTATACTGGGAATTTATTTTTACTAATTTATTTTTAATGTTTTCTATTAAGGAAACTAACATTTCAAGTTAATGTTTTCCTTTTTGTTTCTGAATTAGCGTTAAATGGTATACTGTCAAATTTTTTAAAATAATTTATTTTGCATCATGGTAATAGTTATGAACTTGCTGCATGTTCAAACTGACAACACAGCACTTATTGAGGGATCAGGTTTGGAAATTTTTGATCATGTTACATTGATTTTTATCTCAATTTCTTTATAAGATGTTTTCTTGTGGGGGAGGGTGGGCAGGGGAAATAATGGGTTATATTTGTTAGAGGTGGACTTGAGTTATTTTTGGAGGGTTTGGGGGTGACCAAACATTACATGAAAGCAAACACTGTGGCTTTTATTTTGACTATTGATGCTTTAGTAAAAATATAGTATTATATATGATGTTGCTTGCTTTTTATGCTTTTGTTTAAAAAAATGTTCTTTTTTTAAAAGATGTATGATTGAATTATGGCACCCAAGTTCAGTGCTTCCTTTGAAAAGCTTGCACTGTTAAATACAGAAAGTAATAGGTACAATTCGATACATTTAGTCAAGCATTTCTAGTCAGGTCACAGACATTTTTTGCTTGTCAACTTAAGAATTTTAAAATTGTGAAAAAATAGAACCAATAGATTTTTGATATTTAACCCTTCAAAATGTTAATGCGTTACCTTTTTCAGATTGGTGTATCTGCTAAAAAGCATTAAAAGTTCTAAACATTTATACACTTAAAAATGTTTATCTTGCAGAAAATAAAATGTATGAAAAGGATGTCAAATTTCAGAAGATTGTAAAGCAGTTGGGTTGGTAATTGTGTTTTGTTTTAGAAACAGGTTTTTGTTTATACTGAAGAATGCTTTAGGGAAGAGCATTGTACAAAAGCATGTTTGATCCATTGCCTGTCTCCCATATCACAAAATTGCATTTAGACCAGTGGAATGAATGTTCTCATTCCAAATATTTTTATGTAATAATAGACAAATAGAATTGGAGCCAGTTCTGTGAAAAAGAAAATCGGAAAATCTGAGATGATCCTGGATTCAGATTATCCATTCTTAGTATCATATAATTGATGAGAGATATATATGTTCATTTTCTCTCTCCCCCCCTTAAAGTATTTTAAGTGTTTCAGCTTTTTTGCAAAAATAAAAATCATACCTGCATATTTTCCTCACTGTGGGTAGGTACTGTACTATATAACAGAATTGGTTTTCAGAACATATTGGAAATTAAACAGGTTAATCATTTAACAAATACTTTATATATGATAACTTCAAAGACTGGAGAAAATTGACATGATGGTGGAAAAGACACTGGCCCAAGAGTTGAAACCTGAATTTTAATCCAAGCATTTCAACTAACAAGCTCCATGACCTTAGGCAAGTCATATAACCGCTTTGTGCCTCAGTTTCCCTATCGGTAAAATGGCTGTGTAATACCTGCCCTATCTACCTCACAGGATTGTTGTGAGGAAAACATTGTGTATGGGAGAATATTTAAAAGTGAAGTCTATAAATTCAAAATGGTTATTGTTATTAGCCTAATAAGGTAGCAATTTGGTGGGGAGGAGAAAGGGGGAAACAAATGTACAACTGCTACTTTGCTCTCACAGTGAACAATTGCTATCACTCATGAAACTTAATAACTGCAAAGTGTTTAGAACATGAAATTCTTTGTAGCCAAGTGTGTGAAAAAAGATATTCCAACTTTTTTAAATGCCTGTTCTATAATTTAAAAAAATACTGTTGCAGAAACTCATATAAATTACTCAGTAATTCAAATTCAAAATGAAATTCTGTCCTATATAGTCAATACGTTTTGGCCTATAAAAATAACTTAACTTCATTGATGACCAACAAGGCTGGTTTTTAGTGACTATGAGTATAGTAATGCCATGGTAGTTTTAATTGGCATCCAAAAACTCCATCATATCTCTGCCTGGTTTAAAGGAATGGTAGAAATAACAGAAAATTTGGGATTCCTGAAAATCCATTCAGCTTTTGAAAGTATTTAACCATGAGAACAATGACTATTGAAAGTATAGATAAAAATTATTTATATAATGCTGCTAATAATATGTGTAAGATATGGATTTAACATAGTGCAATGTTTTTTTTTTTATATACACTGGGTAAAGGGGACTGCTGTTATCTGTTAGAGAAGAGAGGATGAAACAACAATCCATTTAACCTCATATGACAAGAGACTCCAGAGGGAAAAATTATAATACATTACATTATTGATGTATAATCTTTGCTGCCATGCTATGTTATCAATAGCGGAAAAACAAATAGTAATAATAAAGACTACCACAGAAAACAAGAACATTTTTATTTTGTGACATCTGGAGATGGTAGGTATTAACATATTTCAGAGATTGCTTCCTACTAGAATTTTGTCATGAAAACAGCATTTATAAAGTCTGCTTTCTTTAAATAAAGCTATCATTTTTAAGTTGCTTAAGTTTTTTTTTAATTTGTCTATTACTGACTAAATCCAGGAAATATTGGAAGATTTATGTATACCTACACTATATACAAATAAAGAGAATATTTAGTCTAATTTTTCTAAGGTATTCAACCTAAATGAATTACATTTTCAGATATGTCATATAAACTTTGAATTCAAAGCTTTTGTAATTTGTTAGATTGCTTGGCCTCTAAATACTATTCTTACACGATGTTTATATTCCTTAACTCTGAAGTATGCAAATAGATTCCTGTGTTTCCAAGATGAAGCTTTTTTACAACAAGAGACGGACCCCTAAATACAATATGTTTATAAATAGGATTTTTTTTCTGTTTTGAATGTTAGTATCTAAAGACGTTATCCAAAAGACTTGGAAAGCTTTGCATCATTCCTTCTAACTTTGGTCTTCATTTTCAATGTCTTTATGCCATTATAGCCATAAAAATTGCCCTATTCTGAAGTGAAGCCTTATTTGCCATCTCCCCCTCAAAATCTTTTATTAAAAATATACTGTAATCACAAAAATAATCCAGAAGTTACTATTCACTCATCTTTTTGCATTAAATCATATAGACAACGAACATCCAAAATGGCAATTCATATGCGTAACTGTCTTTTGCTTCAACATTTATTTTAATTGTGCTACTGATTTAAAGAGGTAAAATGTTAATCAGATTATTTGAAACCTAAGACTATGAAATCAATCAATCAAAATCCAGGCATCCACATGCAGGAGAGATTCCAAAAAGGATTTGTGTTGTGACCAAGATGAAGTTACTCATTAAAAAATTTTAAGTTGTCCCAATGTCCAAAACAAATGCAAACAGGCATAGATAGCATAGAATTCAGAGTTCATTTGTTTCTCATTGGCTAAAACATGTATCTCACATGTACACTCACCCTTCAGGGGAAAAAAAACACATGCCTTATCCTAATTTCTTGAACTTCAACACAATTTTTTAAACCAATTACAAGCATGATACCCACTTCTATTTCAAATACAGTCAAGGCGGGGGAAGACCTATTTTGCTTATACATATTATGCATCTTTTTGTTCTAGCAAATAATTAAGAATGTACCCCTCTTTTCATATCTTAATAACCTGAAATATTAGAATTATTCTTAAATTTTTTTTACTTCCTTGGTTAGAATTTTTCATATTCCTCAAATGCTCATCTTCTGTGCTCAGACTTAAGTGTTAGAAGTCCTATTGATGAGTTTTCTTAAGAAAATCCAGTGAATCTGCTAAAGTATAGTTCATTGTCTTTGTTGTTTTCACATAAGCAAGGAAAGCTTATATGGGATTTTTTGGCCCATTCCTGTATATAACCATTTACTCATACAGTTAGAGAATTTATGATAACCTTTTGTTGTAGCTCCAACCAATCTTTGCCTAAGTTGTCTTTATATAACAACAGAACTGGCATGCATAGCCATTTGACAGTAAGTAATTAAATAACTTGTTCTGTTGGAATATGACACACATATTAACTGGATGTTTAATCAGATTGGAACCACCTTGATAAGGTCTTTATAAGGTTAAATGGGATTGAGAATAATTGACAATTCTAGAGAATAAGAAATAATGAGATCAGAGAGATGGTTTTTTTTTCATTGTCTAACAGAATTTTATAACAACTAGTAATTAAGGTTTAACTACTTTTTTTGCTTTATGACCACAGACTTGTAAAATGAGCCATTACCATCATTTCAGATGCATACTACACAACATTGTTATACAGTACTCTAAATATACTTTGCACATTTTACAAAACCATATATAAACAAATTTCCACTATTACACAAAATGTGCTGTTAACTTCGAAAAAAGGCACATAGTTTAATTCACACATGAAATCTCACATTACACTGCATGAAATGAATGTTGATACTTGTTGAATCTTGTTATACAGCTTGGTTTTGTTTTTCTTAGAGTTGTGTAAATGGATATGTAAATGGACCCTACTCTGCACTTAATTTTGCTTGCTCCATTACATTAGCTGATCATAACATTTTGATTTCACTTCCATTTTAAATTACATTTTTTCCAAACATATCAGTTTATATAAACATGTTTCAGACATATATAGAAGCAACCCAAAATTTAATATTCTACTACCATGAAACAGTGTTCTACAGAGATTAAAAATTGCGGAAATTTTGGTTAGGGTTTTTTTAAGTAAATACCATTCAAACTTCATTTTAGTATTTTGGTCTAAAAGTTCATCTGTTGGGCCATGAACAATCTAATTTGTGTAAGCTGAGTACAGTTATATAAAACCCTTCATGAAATCTATCCAACAAAAAAATCTTAAGCATCAATGAAGTTTTTAATAATACCAGAGTATATTTACTCATATTTTTCTCTGATTCTTTTAACAAAATTTCTTTTTAGTTGAATCTGATTACCAACAAAATCAATTCAATTCAAGTACAATTCAGCACCATCATTCAGAATCACTTTGAAGTAATTGTTGGATTGGTTCTATTCTTTGGACATTGAATGGTTTTCACATTGTTGGAATAGACTAGGTAATGTGCTGTTATGTTCATACACATTACCAATAGTGAGTCAGAAAAAATAGAATCTTTTGCTAAGTGTTCAAGGAATGTAAGCTTAAAAAATTAGACAAGATTCAACTATACAGATTTATACTACAGTTTAATAAAAATAGATTATATACTATTTAACAAAATTAAATACATAAAATAAACTTTTCAACACTATACAAACCCCTAGAAAAGCTTTTTCTTTATAAGGCTGTTAACAATCTTTCGTAACATTGGGGGAAAATGTGTTTTTAACCTTTGGTTTTTTTTTACTACACCATTAGCATACAATACAACTAAGATTTTTTTATGAACTTATGGCTTTTGAAGTCAGTCACTTTCAGATTCTTCATCATCAACTGTTGGATATGAGTGAATGCTGTTCTGTGTATACATTTTTGTTTTAATTGGGCAGTTGTGATCCATGAGTATTGCCTGAAAAAAAAGTATGGAGTATTTTTTGTTATGTTATTTATAACAATGATTTTAGAAGTAGTCTTCATTTGCAAGGTCTTTCAGTAACCACCCTGCAACCTCTAGCAGTCAGTGAAGCAAGGGTCTGCTCTTAATAAAATATTATAAATATTCAGCCTTTCAAGATTGCAATGCACTTAGATTGACTCTTTGTTCTTCAAGATGACATTGTGTGATAGGTGATATTCCCATCTAACTGGAAAGGGAACTAGTGATTTGCCCAGAGTCACATAGCTTTAGCAAGTGGCTTAGTCAGGATTCAAAGTCATCTCCCATACCCCATGTCCAGTGTTCTAACCAGTGCACCAGCTACTACCTTTTGAAAGTAGTCAAAGACTACACAAAGTTTCTTGAACCCTAAATTTCCAAAATGAGGGTTGGTAGGCAACAACTAATGCAAAGTAAAATATCTTGGGAATGCAAGTGTTGGCCTTGGAGTCAGGAAGACGGGTATGAATTCAAATTTGACTTAAGTCACTAAACTCTGTTTGCCTTAAACCACTGAAGACAGAAATAAACCATTCCATTACCTTTGTCAAGAAAGTACCAAATGGGGCAGCTAGGTGGTGTAGTGGATAGAGCACCGGCCCCGGAGTCAGGAGGGCCTGAGTTCAAATGTAGCCTCGGACACTTAATTACCCAGCTGTGTGGCCTTGGGCAAGTCATTTAGCCCCATTGCCCAACAAAAACTTGGAAAATTAAAAAAAAAAAGAAAGGACCAAATGGGGTCATGAACACAACCACCATGAAATACTATTGTGGAGGCTTAGCACTGGGAAAAGTCTTAAAGGTGACCCAGTCAAATCCCGTTTTACACAAGTGCGGAATGGGGAATGATTTGTCTTTTTAAACAGATTTAACATAAGCAATGAGCCTGAAATCCTGCTCACATAAATCCAGTATGGGTCATGCTGACTTCCCTGTCTTGCCTTGGATGTTAAAGCTTTGCCTGGCTTAGAGACAACGTGGCAAAAGAGCTGGTCTTGGGAGTTGGATAGATCTGCAGCTGTATCCTACCTCAGTTAATAGCCACAACTTGGCAAGTCATTCAGCTAAGCAGCCTCCATTTCGTTCTCTAGAAAATGGGTTTAATAGTAACATTCCCTCAGTCAATATGAGGATTGAATGAGAATGTAAACGTTTAGCTTTCTAAAAATGTTTTATGTTAACCTGCAAACTTCCAGAGGCTAGTATTCCTTCTAACACATTGCCATCTTAACTGCTGTTGATTAATCTCCATCTCCACTTATCGGCCTTTGGGGCCAATACCATTTTTATTTTTGGTCCACACCTGTGATTTCATTTATTTCACGAGGTCCTTGTGTTAGGGAAACTAGCATAGCAGTTGTGCAGAGAAACCCCTGGTTCTGGCATGAGCCAGCAAGATCTGGAGGCTAGGTCTCCCTGACTCCCAAAACCCAGGGCACTCTCTGCTGTGCCAGACTCTCTTGCAGGGCCAATACGTGTTTCATTTAAAAAAAAAATACCTTTTTGAAGGAAGATAAGAATAACAGCAAAAGGTAAGGGAAAGAACAAAGTATTGTAGTGATCCCAGAAAGTCATTTTCTGTTTAATCTGTCAAAAATCTAAATAAATGCTTAGCACAGTGAGTCATTAACGGCTTGAGATGTGCCACTTACTGCCCATAATTGGAGACTGGCATAATGGCATCATTTAAGTCTGCAAAGCTGCTACTTGCATCTCAGCAGGAAGGAGTGGAGTAGAGAATGACAGGAAATAATGATCTTGGGCAATGCGGGGAGACAGTGTCACAGAAAAATTGATCATTAAGCACTTGAAAAAATCCAATGTCAAGTTTAGACGTTCACCATTAAAATGAATAAGCTACGATGTATAAGGGAAAGAATACAGGAACTAAAATAATAGGTGACGTACATAGTGCCTTAAGGTTTGTTGGTAGTGACTGGCAGGGTGATGGAAGACACTTGCTGGAAAACTATCCATGCCCCTCAAGTCTGTTGTGAGGGGGTTAACTAGGATAGAGCACTGAACCTGGA
The DNA here is from genome assembly GCF_037893015.1 of Macrotis lagotis. Classification (NCBI taxonomy): domain Eukaryota; kingdom Metazoa; phylum Chordata; class Mammalia; order Peramelemorphia; family Peramelidae; genus Macrotis; species Macrotis lagotis. The sequence goes on from NC_133661.1 coordinate 95,752,021, forward strand.
GTCAGAAGGTCCTGAGTTCAAATGTAGCCTCAGACACATTACCTAGCTGTGTGACCTTGAGTAAGTCAATTAATCCCGCTGCCTTGCAAAAACCAACAGAGGAAAAAGCATGAATTTAGATAAACATACACGAGAGAAATGGTGTGGAAATCACTTCCACAGGTCTGATTGTTTTTCATTCAGTTTTACCAGTTAAAAAGTGGTTGAGTTATTTTTATTTTTCCCCCCTCCATGGAGTTGAAATCTGCCTCCTACCTTCAGCCATTCCAGCCATAATCTTCACTTGTAGGATACAAGTGGTTGAGTGATTGGGAGCTACATTAAAATGAGATAATTTCATTGGAACTTTCAGCTAAAACACCATGAAGGCAATAAAGCCAATTCATATTATGGAGGTTTCCATTCCAAAGAAGGAAGAATGCGCTTTCCATTTTGGTCTTGTGATTGAAGTGGAGAACTGTTCCCTAGGATCATTATTAAAGCTTGTTTGACTCTTGTATTTTTATATGTAGATGACATAGAGAAGGGCAATTTCTGCTCCACACCTATACTAAAAATAAGCAGCTCAGTAATAAGCATTAAACTTAAAAGACATGGTGCCACCATGTGATTGTGGGCAAGTCAACTTCTGTGAACTAATTATAAAAATAAAAATCGTTTGCACCACCTACTTCAAAGCTTTTTTTGAGAAAAATTCTTAAGCTCTACAGTGATAGGCAAATATAAATTATTAGCAACAGACTTAGAACTATGACAACTCACAACTCCTATAGTACTCCTTTCATCAAGAAGAGTTTGATGCTAACAATGAGAAAATAATTCATCACATTCTCAAATAAATTTCTTACCATTTTTTCTTCTTTGGCAGGTGGACTTCGAAGGAAAAAGCAGAGAGGGGCAAAAAGAATGTCAATGATCCCAATAATTGTCATGAGCCATGGGAACCCAATAGCCTTTGCAATGACCCCACCAACAGAAGGGCCTGTTTAGGAAATAGAAATTTAGAGAGCTCCCTAAAAATGTTATATTCAGCAGGATGTACAATTTTAAAATTTACATTTTATACTATTAGATAATTTTAATCCATTTTAAATACTTCGGGGAAAAAATTATATCCTTACCCAGTGCAAACCCCATACAAAAGGCAACATCTGCAATAGCATATACACTGCCATAGACAGAGACGTGGCGCAGGTCTACCAGGTAGCCCATGATGGGCATCATTGAGGAATCCACCATTCCTGCCAATAATTCAGAGAAACATTATACAAAGAACTGTACTTTTTGGATTTTAACATTAGGAGACAGCTAATATAGGTTTTTAATATCAGGAGACTACTAATTTTGTAGGTTTTAACATTGGGAGGCAGCTAATTGATCCAGTAGATCCTAGGCCTGGAGTTTGGAAGACCTGTGTTCCACTGTGACTTCAGGCACTTAGTAGCTGTATGACCCTGACAACTAACTTAATCTCTATCACAGTTTTATCATGTATAAAATGGGGATAATAGAACCCACCTCCTAGGGTTGTGAGGATCAAATGGGTATATATTTGTAAAGAAGCGTCTGGCTTATCGGGGAGACTTAATAAATGCTGGCTTACCTCAACCTGTGTAAGGAAACACATTTTTATTCATGATTCACTAGCTAACTAGCTTTTTAAAAATTAATACAAAAATATGTTTTCAGGCCAGTTTTACTGAGGTAAGAGGAATGCTACCATGCAAGCTTTATTGCTAGTGATCAATCTAGCTATATTTGGAAAGAATGCTTCTCATAATTCTTTGATCTTTCCAAACGACGGTTGGGTATACACCCCAAGTTGGGTCAATGAGAAAAAGAAAGATCTTATGAATAACCACTATTCAGAGCTGTACTTTTCATTAGTTTCCTCTCCCCCAACAACAACAGTCCTGGAAATAAAATGGATGTCCATTCATTGCGAATCCCAGACCACATTGTGACTTGTAAATGTAATGGGAAAGATCATATACCTAGAAAAGGAGGGGACTTTGGATGTCAAAAGAAAGGTGTTATGGCTTGCCAAAGATCCTTCAAGCAAGTGTTAAGTGTTAAGTGGCAAAGCCAGAATTTGAATCCGAGTTCAGTACCCTTTCTACTCTGCCATACTAGTTCAATATTATTGTTCCATAAGAAATAATGAATATAAGGAATTCAGAGAAACTTATTACATGAAAATTTTACTTGAGCTGATGCAGAGAGAGGTAATAGGGTAGAACCAAGAAAAGAACAAAAGTCAAATGATTACAACAAGGTAATCCTGCAATGGCTGATTCACTCCTACCAGCAGAGATTTGGTACAGGAAACCAGTTAACTACAATGCCAGAAACAACCCTCTCCTTAGCAGAGAGGTGGGAAATTACAGTGTTAATGAGACATGCTATATAAGACAGGGTTAATTCATTAAGAGGTGATGACAGGGGCTCGCTAGCAAAAGGCAGATTTTTTTTCATTGTGAAAAGGGATTTGTGTTGAGAATTATTTAAGGAAATGATTCTGGGTTTTTTTGGGAGGGGTTAAGCCACAAAAACAATTATGTGGTTGATGTTGGGGTAGGGAGAACATTAGATTTGGGGAGTGGGAAGTCCTGGACTTGAATCCCAATTCTGAGATTTACGAGTTGCATGATCTTTGGCAAGTCACATCTTTGTGGTCCTATTTCTTTTGATCTACAAAATGGGTCTGATAAGACTCCTTACTCCCAAAGGTTTTATTAAGGATCCAAAACGAATTATGTTTGTAGCACTGCTTTGGAGAGCCTAAAATTCTATGCGAATGTTATTATTCTCTTTGCCTTCTTTAATTTATTCTAGATTTCCCAATATCTCCGATTGGTTCCCTCAGATCTCTTGTTTCTGAACTCCTTAATGAATTTCTGATGTTGCTAAGCTCCTAAGATGGCTGTTCTCCTCATTTCTCATTTTCCTTCATTTCTGAACCTGTTTGTGCACATACCTTCCTTACCTGATCTCAGTTCTTTAAGAAGTCCCCTCAACTTTGTGTCACCCTCACCTGGAGCATCACTTAGAGTTTATAAGAAAAACCAGAATTGATAGTAAAGAATTTTCATGTCACTTCTATAGAAAATGAGACTATAGTATAGTCCAAATCTTTCCTTTCTCCTCTTGTTCCAGGATTTATTTAAATGCAGTTACATTTATCATGAATGTTCTGTGAAGTTAAACACATAGAGAATAAAGTTCTCCCAAATGATCAGTGGCAGGAATTCCCCTAATCTTTTAGTTAATATAAATTTCTTTAATGTTAATGCTATAAAATTGAATGTCTTTGACCACAAAAATACTCATTGCCTAGGCCCTCTGTGAGTCAATGTATGTTTATAGTTCTAAATCTTGTCATGAATCACACTCTTGCAGTCTGATACCCAGACTCATAAGTGTACAAATGTGCCCTGTGGAGGATATTTCCCTGTTTACCCAGAGTCAACAGCAAAGTGTCAGTTTGCCTTCTGTAAATATCAGCCTTTTGCAAAAATTGGTTTTTATAAAGAAAATGACTGAAATCTGGAAGTCGGTCCCTTTAATATGGGCAAACTATATTTGAGTTTTAAGCTGCTGCCCATCTAATCTTAAGCTTCTAGAATGTTTTAGGCTTCTATCAGAAAAAACAAATATTTCCAAGCATAGGTAACCAAAAAGTTCTATTTCAGGACAAAGCTTATTTGACTTACCAATTGCGAAACCAACTCCAAAATTTGGTGCAATCAGTCCATAAATGTTTTTTGCAAATGGTACCTCCAAAAAAAGAATTAGGTACATATTTAATTTTAAATCATTCAATTTCATTTTGTACCATTAGGTTTATTTTTAGCAAGGCATTAACATTTCTTTTGACACCTGATATACTTATTTACTTTTAAGGCAATTGGGAAAGAGAATAAGGGTCTGAGTCAGAGAACATTAGCAATCACCTGCCTTACCCTCCTCATTTTACAGATGAGTAAAGTGAGGCCTAAAGAGGTGAAATTACTTGCCCAAATCCCTAATCACAGCATTTGTGAGCTTAAAAGGGCCTTATAAATAAGACACATTTCTCCTATTTTAAACATAGAAAGCAAGATATAAAGACCAACTTAATTTTAGTTAGTTTTCTAACAAGGACAAGCAAGCTCTGTGTTAATAATTGTAACTATTTTATCGTATAGAGGGAGAATTAGCTCAATATTTCCTTGTTCTATGCCATTAAAAGTATCATTTATAGTCATTTTTATGAGGAAAATTCAGTAGTCAATCAATAAACATTTATTAAACATATAAGCCACTGGAAGGCACCAAACTAGCCAATGGAACAAAAACTATCCTGACCTGAGGGAGCTTGCATTCTATTAAGGTAGGCAGTATGATTATCTGTGTGATAATAAAATATTGTTTTTCATCTCTATGGCAACACAGGCATTACATTTGTAAAACACAAAGTAGTTTTGGGAGGAAGGGCACTAGCAGCTGGGGTGATCGTAGAGTCAGGAAAGTCTCCATGTAGAAGAAAATACTTGAGTTAAGTGTCAAAGGAAAAAAAGGGATTCTAAAATAAGTGAATAAAAGGTGTTTCATGCCTGGAGAGCAAAGGTATGGAGATGGGAAATGGATTTGCCCCAATGTGAGGAACAAGAAGACCAATTTGGCTGGAAAAGATTACATTGAGGGGAGTAATGTTTACCAAGGCTGGAAAAGTAGGATGGATTTTTGTTGTGAAGAGTATCAATCAGATACTCCAAGCAAAAGGGAACCACTAGAGTTTGCATAGTCAGACCTGTGCTTAAGAGAAAGAATTTTTTTCAGGTTTGTGTAGGATTGGAGAAGGGAGAGACTTAAGGTAGTGAGATCAATTAGAAGACAAAATATCCAGGTGAGTGGATTTGAGAGCCTGCACCAAGTTACTGTGGCTATGAGCACCATACTGAGTAGGCAGCAAATATTAGAGGTGTGGAGATAGAATTGATAAGACTAGAAATCAATTAGATATGTATGAGTGAGGGAGAGGAAGGAATCAAAGACAGCAAGATTGCAAACCTGGGAGAATAGAAAAATGGCATCACTTCGAACAGAAATGCTGAGTAGCCTGGTGGTGCTGTGGATAAAACACTGGGCTTGGAGTCAGGAAGACGCCGCTTCCAAAATTCAAATCTGGACTCATACTAACTAGCTGTCTAACTCTAGACAAGTCACTTTACATTTGCCTCAGTTTCCTCATCTGTAAAAATGAGCTGGAGAAGGAAACTGCAAATGACTCCAATACTTAGCAAAGAAAATCCCAAACGGAACCATGAAGAGGCAGACACAACTGAAAATTGACTGAACAACAAATTCAACAGGTATAGGGAAGTTCAGAAATAGAGTGTGTTTGAAAAGGAGCAAAATAGTTGTTTTGAATTTATTGAGTCTGAGATGTCATCGGCAGCTGGTGATACATAGACAGTTGGTGAAGAACTAGGAAGGGCAGGTTTATCTGGTTGTCATCAGCACAGAGGCAATAACCAAATTTATGACAATAAAAGTGATGGTAAAATTTCTAAAAATCAACTTAAATTTGAATATATAATAGCATGAAGCAAAAATATTTGGTGGGACTTGGTAATATTTGTCAAAACAAATAATCACCTGAGTCTTCATTTTAAAAATATCATATCTTACTCACACATAAAATGCTGATTCCGACAATGATCATCCCCAGGAGAGCACAAAGCCACCTGTCAAAGGAAAAAATCCCCCCAGAGATCAATGAGATAGATTGTTTTGTTTGTTTTTTCCAAAGCTATTATTTGAGATTTCTAAAAGAACATAGACTGAGGAATCTTGACATTTGGTAATCAGTTATAAATACTTGAAAAAATTCAAGGAACTGCTTTATAAGTTCAATGGGTTTTGAAAAATTAATCTTACCTTCCCATTTTGTGTGCAAGTATCCCAAAAATATTGGTTCCAATAAGATAAGAGATACTAGCTGGTAGGAAAGCAACGCCTGAAATTTTATGAAAGGGACACCTTATCAGTACTGATTTCAGTCAAATGTTAGAAAAACTAATAAATGTAGCACAGCTGCTTTGATTAGAGCATATCGCAATGAAGCCCTGTAGCCTGCACCCCACCATCTAATATCCGGTCTGTTACATGTCTAGCCTGGGCCCCACACCATTTATCCATCAAATACAAAACCCTTGTGATGCTATAGAAATGAAATACATTTATTTCACTATCAAATGCATAATCTCTCCGAAATTTTTATATTTAGGTTCTCTAAAGGATATAAGTTTTACACACAAGGTCAAAATGGGCAGCTCTGGATCATCAAGATCTGAGAACTCAGTGCAGAATGTCTGGCTCTGTGTGTTAGCTGCACTCGAAAATATTAATGGGAACCCAAGTGTCATTTGGAAAACTTCAGGATAATACTCTGCTAGGAGAAAAAAACATTAGTTATCCTGCTCAGGAGTCATGCATTTTGACTGGTGAGGACTTCAAAAGCTTCATTAAAATCTCTCTACATTAGTCAAGTCCAACCCTGGTTTCCTTCCAATGAATTTGCTCACTGCTATCTGCCAAGCTCTGCCTCTGAGATTGTTTCCTTAGAGATAGGGTCACTCTACACTCCATCCTGAAAGGGATTGTGTAAGTCATTAGCCCAAGTAGGAAGATTTGGCTATGAGTCTTTCCAAAGTCAATCAAAGCATAGCAAGAACTGTGTAAACCACAATTCCCAGTGCTCTGATGAATTCTGATTACTATAACTTTGCCTTTCCCTACTAGTATTAAAAAACACAAACACAGAAATTATTGTCTGACTTTTGCTTCAAATTAATTCAACAAGTAATTACTGGGGACCTAGTATGTGTCTACTCTGCATTAGGTGTGAGGAATAAAAAGACCAAAAAACCCAAAACCAAACCAAATCCTTGTCCTCAAGCAGTACTGAATTCTTTAAAAAATTTTGTACATATTCCTTAAGGAATACCCCAAGGAAGCCACTGATCATTTTGACATTGTGGGACCAATTAAGATGAAATTTCAAACACCATTTTACAAGGTTTTGGAGTTATGAGGAATGTAATTTCATGCTTGAAGAATTATTTTCTCCATATTCAACAAGATGTAGTGGCAGTGTGATATATCAGGAAAAGAACTAGACTTAGAAAACCTAGATCCAGGGGCAGTGAGGTGATGCAGTGGATAGAGCACTGGCCTTGGAGTCAGGAGAACCTGAGTTCAAATTTAGCCTCAGATATTTAATAATTACCTAGCTGTAAGACCCTGGGCAAGTCACTTAACCCCCTTTTTTGCCTTGCAAAAAAAAAGAAAAGAAAAAGAAAACCTAGATCCAAGCTTCTATTCTTTTGTAATATAGACTTGGACAAACCACTTCAACCATTCTTCATCTACAACATGAGACTGAGAGGCAGGTTCAGTATCAAAAAGTCACAGCTGACTCTCAATTTGCTTAAGCCACTGAATCTCTTAGAAAAAGCTGGTATGCATTGGTAACAGAAATTTCTCACCAGGAGCTCCCTTACATTAATGATATTTATCCCCAAATTGGAGGTAGGGTGGGAATTAACATTTCCAGAGTAATTATTAAGGTTAAATGAGATGCTGTTATTTGTAGCAGCATCTCATTTGACTCTAATAGCTACTCTGGTGCAATGAATAGAGTACCAGCCCTGGAGTCAGGAGGACCTGAGTTCAAATTTGACGTCAGACACTTGACTCTTGCTAGCTGACTCTTACATACTTGACTCTTACATACTTACTAGTGTGACCCTAGGTAAGTCACTTAACCCTGATTGCCTCATATACAGGGCCATCTGGCCACTGGACCCAGATGAGAGAAAATGAGACTGGTGACTTAGCACAGCACCCCCCCCACACACACACTCTTATCCAATTCATGTGATGTTATGGTATCACCTCCCTGATGTCATAGTCTTCTTGAGAATGAGGGAAAAACATCACTGATCTAATTATAAGACAAATTATTAGCATCTATGCCATGTGATTAGTGTCTTAAAATGATAAAAACCATATGAAACTCAATATGTTGGATTTAGTTTTAAGAAATTCTTGTTTGAAATCTTGAATCTTACATTTACTTTCAATTTTGGGTAAATCACTTATACTCCTTATGCCTCAGTTTCCTGATCTGTAAAATGAAGTAGTTGCACTAGATGAGGTCTCTTCCAGTTTAAGGTATATAATCTTCACATCCCCCCAGTTCCAAAGCTAGATATAGATATGTTTACTATTTTAAGAGAACTGAAGAGCAAAATCATATAATGGGGGGTTTAATATGGTACAAACTGAATCTAGAAGAATAGAAGAGTTCAAGTCCTATTGAAACTGCAATGAATGAATCAAGGCATTGCCCAAAGTCCTGTAGATAATAAAATGAAAAAAAAGTAAATCAATTAGATTTTTTTTTCCTAATGGGGCCTCTGGAGTTTTGCAAATATGTCCCACCTATTTATGCATAGGTCCTTCTGCCTGCCTCCCAGGTTTGCATCCCATCATCTGTTATGTTCCCTACAGGGTACTGATTCTGATAAATCTGAGCTGCCCACCTGCCTGCCTGTCTGATGCATAAATTAGATACCATCACCCCTCTTTTTTAAGTGGATAGCCCCAAGTCATAGCAAACCCATCTGAGTAGCCAACAGCTGGCTGGGATACATTCAGTTAGTGGGATGATGAAATCATTTCAGTGGAGTCATCAGAAATATCCTCAAACCATCTCAACCAGGAAGGCTTTTAAAGCAAGTGCAATCTCTGTACGGAGGCCTGTCTGCTTGGACCATAGCCTACTTTTCTACAGTCTTCTTTTTGCAGACCTGAAACCCACAAAACTGACTTCGTTTATGAATACTTAGGAACAAGACTGGTCCAGTGTCTAATCAGAGAAAATGTGATGTGAGAAACAGTAAAACACCTCCTTCCTCACAAAATACCTCACCTGCTGGCCTTCTAGAATTCTTAAAAGCATCAGCAGTAGGATTATTTCTTTTATTCATTCAACTAAGTGGATTCTACAGAAGTCTATTGACTCCCTTCTCCAGGATTCATGAAAGGATTTTAGGGAGTCTGTGAATCTGGACAGAGAAAATATTACATCTTTATTTCCACCAATCTCTTACCTGAAACTAAAATTTCCTTCAATAGAACACTCTTCTGGGAAGTAGTCTATAGACTACTGAAGACTGCCAAAGCAGGCCATAATACAAGAAAGATTCAACTCACTTGCTCTACTTTTAGCAAGGAGCTACATTTCCTTTCATTGGAGGCCTGAACACCACTGTTTCAATTACAAAACTCCTTTACAGACATGATCTCATTTGATCTTCAGAACAACCCTGTGAGTTGGGAAGGTCAAGAATTATTAGTTCCATTTAATGCATGAGGAAACTGAGGGTTTGTGAAATTAAGCCACTTTCCTAAGGCCACATAGCCTAGACAAGAACCCCAGACTCTTCCTGCCTTTGATCCATTATTCTTCACATTATAGTAGGAAGCCTCTCATGTATATCAGAGAAATTCAAATCTGAAAGGAACTACTTATTAGAGTTTATCTGTTATTATTTATTGGTTTATCTAATCCAACTCTTTTAATTTTTATTGTTGTTGTTTGATTGTTTCAGTAATGTTCATATTTCAGGTTTTGTTGGCAAAGATGCCGGAACAGTGTGCAATTTCCCTCTCTGGTTCATTTACAAATATGAAAACTGAAGCAAACTGGACTGAGTGACTTAAGGGTCACCCAGCTAGTAGGCATCTAGTTGAACTCGGGTCTTCCTGACTTCAGGTCCACTCACTGTACCACCTAATTCCCCTCAATTTACAGATAAGGAAATGAAGTCCCCAAGAGTTAGAATGATTGACCAGAGATTACATTAATTAGAGCCAGAATTGGGTTTTAAACCCAGGTCTTCTGACTTTCAATAATGCAATGGGCTGTCTTAAGAGGTTATAGCTACCCTCCCTTCCCACCACCCTGTGGTCCCATTATGGTCTTGGAGGTCTTCAAGCAGAGGCTAAATGACCACTTTTCAGGTAACTCCAAAAAAAAATAGAGAAAATATTGACTTGGCCATTGTTGTGTGACCTTCTGGTATTTCTAGATCAAAGCTAGCTTCTCTAGACAAGATCTAGAATGAATGAAGAAGGGAGCAAGCAGCTGAGCAGGTAAAAGGTTCAATTTGGCCTTTGTTTCCTAGGGTACCAAATAAAAACAGCTTGAGATTTTCACATGAAAAGCTCTGCACGATTGCCCTAAAGGACAGAGCCCAGAGAAAATCCAACTCCAGTACATTACCCAGTTGCCATTTTTTGGAACACATGGTCTCCATCATCCAGATTGGTAATGCTGGCTCAAGCATTGCAATAGCCATGTTTGCAAAGCAGATCGACCCTTTAATAAAGAAGAGAGTTTACTTTCATTTGAGCTCCAGAGTCCCTACAACTCTTCACCCATTCATTTAATAAAATTTTATTAAATATCTGTTGATGTCCTGGGAAGATAGAAAAAAAGGCAGTTAATACTTTTAAGGAGCTTCCAATATAATATGCATGACAAGACATGGACACATCATTATAGCACAAATAGAATGTGATCTGCTGCATGTAAAATACACAGAAAATATTCTGTGATGAGATAAGAAAAACATCATTTCCAGTTGGTATCTTAGCTCTTGGTCTGTTTACCGTTCATCTTATCCAATGTCCAATCACATTATTGATCCATGTATTCTAATGCATCATTCGGATACTTAAACCTTCAGTGATTCCACTTGGTTCCATAAAACAAAGCATAACCTCCTAATTCTGGCATTCAAGGCCTTCTACAAGTTGGCTCTAACTGATGTTCTACAGGGTGGTAGATGGCCTTGCCTATCTTCATGTCTCCTAATCTCTCTGTTGGAGTTTCTTTGTTCCTTTGAGACTTGACTCAGATGCCTCCTCCCCTCTGTAGTTTTCCTTCATGTCACCCTCATTTTTCCACACCCCTCTAGCTGGAAATAATCTTCACCTCCTCAAATTCTCATAGCTCTTCACCCAAGTCTTCCCTTTGAACTTATTCCATAGTACTTTGCATCATAATTATATTCACATACATGTCTTTTTCTTGACTAGATGATAAGCAAGACCTTGAGAGCAAATTCTATTTGATACATATTTTGATATCTCTGCAACTAACAGTGTGCATAGTAGATGCTTTATAAATATTTGTTGAACTAAACTGAGATGGAATGTAAGCTGAGCCTTGAAAAGTTCAGTCCTTTTGAATAACAGTAACTGTCTTCATCCAGATTCAGAACCATCAGCTAAAATTCCTTTTTTCCCACATACTTCTGAGAAAGAAAAAAAATGCTATCAGAGAGCCAGAATAGTATAGTGGATAGAGAGCCAGTCTCAGAGTCAGAGTCATACTGTTCAAATGTAAAAAATCTGTCTGTGTCCCATATTGACTGGGTGTCCCTGGTTAAGTCACCAAATGCCTTTTAAACTTTAAACAACTCTCTAAGACTTAAAGTTGAAGCAAAGATGATGATGTGCTTTGGTGGAGGGAATTTCCTCATCTTGGAGTTCTCTTGATCAATGATATAACAATTCCCATTTTTATCTCCTAAGATGATTCCAAGAATTCTTTTTTTTTCCTTTAAAGAGATATCCACAGTATATTTTTGATTGGTATATTGCAGATTAATCCCTTCTACTAGTCATGGAGGAAGAATCAACAATCAATAAACCTTAATTAAGTACCTAGTCCATGAGGCATAGGGACACAAAAAGCAGTGAAAACAGTCTTTGAACTCAAAAAACTTACAATATAATGAAAGGAAAGACATCAGATTGACTGTACTGGTGCCTCTGTAATGTTCAAAGAACAGAGGGAAAATTCTCAGTGTTTTGGGAAGAGCTCTTCTGGGAGATTGTTGGGCAAACACAGAATAAATAAAATGATAATAAATAATATAAGTAATCTTAGTGGTAAATGATTTGAAATTCTAATTCTTTGAAAAAGCGATGAATCTATTGGGTCTCTATGGTAACTCTCAGTGAATCAAAATATTCAATTAACCAGAATACCCTATTCATTCCCTAAACATGTGAAACAAATAGGAGCTTCCGGTACTATTATTTGAACCCAATTAGATGGGTAAAGACTATTGATTGCATCAGTCAGCCCTACCATCCACCCTCTGTTAGCTATACTTCAATCCTCATAGAACCAGATCAGCAAAGATTGCAGTATTTACATAATGAAGAAAGCAAAGGATTTTGTCATTCTTGTGACATTTAAAGGCCATCTGTACAAACAATACTTAAATATAAAAATATAACTGTATCTCCCTTCCCTTGACCATGTGGAAGCTACAGCACCTGGAGTTGTCAATAGTTTGACATTTAGTGCTGATTATCTTTTATTTTTTTCTTTCTATGACTAGAAGAAAGGGACAAATAATAATAGACAAGATCCAGAACACAAAAGTAGCAGGGTAACAACCTCCCCAGCAGCTGCTCAGGGTGCCCCCTTTCTCCTTAGAATTCTTCCTCCAATCTGTTCTGTTCCAACCTCAGTCAAGTTCACTGGGTCTCCCTATTGTGTCTAGCAAGGATTTTCCATGTTACACAAAGCATTCATTAGACTTCTGTCTTCACTACCTAGTGGAGGCTCCTGTGAGAAATGCAAATATTCCACTGCTCTATTCCACAGATGGAAAAAACAAGGTCCAGAAAACTTCCCTAATGTCCCCCAGAATATGTCTGTGGATAATTCTTGTTGCTGGTTTTCCCACAGAATAATCATTGTAATATAACCCTCATCCATGAACATCCTCATAAAAGCAAAGCCTTACTTCATATAGCTGATAATTAGTTTGTGGAACTCATTACCCACAAGAAGTGGTAATGACAGGAGAGCTAAATTAATTTTTAAAGGATTTGAACTAATTTAGGAATCTAGGAATGGCTATTGAGAAATTGGACAGTACTTTGAGGCTGAACTCCAGGAGGACAACTGGACTATATGGGACATAGCTTTTGTATCTCCTCTTGGCTTCAGGATTCTGGAAAGGCTGGATCATTACCTGATACAATAGGAGAGATTATATCAGACATCTAGTTACCTAAAGCACGAATTCACTCTATCTTTGATCATTCAACACAATCTGAAATCCATGATGGGGAACTCACTACTACCCAAAGGAATCATTTCATTTTTAACAGCAAGTTTTTTTTTTCTTATAATAAGCCCAAGTCTGTCTCCTTATATCTCCTTGCCCTACTTTTTGCTATATAAGATGATCAATCTATTTTTTTGGTCATACCTAGTACCAATAGACAGAAGTCAAATTTCAACCACAGAGAAAATGTGAATAAGAAAGATCTTGGGTGAAAAATTACTTAACTTACTTCTATTTATAGAAATCACAAAGTTCCCAAGTGGGGTTTTATTTTTCGTTTTAGTCTTTCTGTTTCAGAGGAACAAGGGAGCAACCTAATTTAACCCAATTCTACCTTTAAAAAGTCAACCTTTCTGTTGTTTCTCAGATATCTTATTTCTCTTACAAACTCACTGCTCTCATCATATCATTCAGCATATTCAGAGACTATGGTCTACCTTGGTTCAAATATGCCAAGATAAATTAGACTGACTAGCTAAGTTGTCTGTAGTTAGACTGACAGCTCATTTCCATAGACTTCAGGGGTAGGTATCAATGTCCTATGGCATAGAGGTATTAGATTCCTCAATCAGCAAAAGAAATGTGTGTGTGTGTGTGTGTGTGTGTGTGTCTTTAAAACCCTTATATGCTGGGGCAGCTAGGTGGTGCAGTGGATAGAGCACCAGCCCTGGAGTCAGGAGTACCTGGGTTCAAATCCAGTCTCAGACACTTAATAATTACCTAGCTGTGTGGCCTTGGGCAAGCCACTTAACTCCATTTGCCTTGCAAAAAACCCCCAACTAAAAACCCTTATATCCACTTACACATTTGTGGGATCCCTTAGTTAGAAAACAGATATCCTGGGCTAAGCTTCTGAGACATTTTAGGGTAGAAAATAATTTTTATGACATATAGTTATTTTTGTACACATACATATAAAACACACACACATCCACAAACACACACTTTTTTTGGACCATCCCCATAATTTCATTTAATATAACATATAATGGTTTTCCAAAAGTCTTAATGTAGTTTTAAAATTTTAAAGTTTTTAATATATATAATACATATAATATATACCTATATGTTTATATAGGTCATTATATATATGTATGTATACACACACACACACACACACACACACAAATTTTTCTCTCTCTGTCCCACTATCTCTTTTTTTGTCTTTGTCTCTCCATATATAATTAGATAAATTGATGTAGTTAAGGGAACTCCTAACACGTCCCTTAGATCTGCAATTGGAATTGCAATTCTAAGTGTTGCTTGGGGTCCTTCAGAGATCACATGGCTTGGCCATTGTCGCACAGCTACTCTCTATATGTCAGTTCTCTCTCTCTCCCTCTCTCTCTCTCTCTCCCTCTCTTTTTCACATACACACACACATACATGCACACACACATACATTTTTTTTGTAAAAGGTCTTTTTGTTAAGATGATGAATCATTCTGAAAAACACTAATTACCTGCAGCAATTAAGATGTAGGGATCCTTCAACAGAGTGAATAGTGAAGTTCCTTTCTGACTCTGCCAAAGAGAGAAGTTAGGGTTAAAAGAAGGCACCTTCCCAGTTGATCAGTGAAGAAGCTGTGGTAGCATTACTTACTTCTGGTTGAACCCTGGTTGGTTGGAAAACAAATAATTGAATAGCTGCAAAGAAAAAAAACAGCATCTTGAGAAAGTAAGTATTGAAGGGATCCCCAGCCCTGCAGTTGTTGCTATAGTCTCTACCAACCTCCATCCAGGAGAGTTAAAGCAGCCAGGACCAGGAAAGGAGCAGTCTTTCCCACAAATTCATACATCACACTTCCAAAGGGTGGTCCCACTATGAGAAAGAGAAATAAGAAAAGGAAGATTCCTAATCTCCATAGAGTAATTTAGCCATGTTGGGCACAGAATAGCCCCATCCATTTTTTTTAAATTTAAGGTATTCTAGCAATTGATTTTTTCTGTCAATCATATTGACAATTGCAAAAACTGTCAACAGTTTTAAAAGCCTAACCTGAAAGAGATGGACAGTCAGAGAGAGTCAGTATCTCAGTTATTAGACTAGGTCAGTGTACTTGGAAAACACAAGAGATATTTGAAAGGGAATATGACTCCCTTTGAAGTCAATAAGGGTATGCCATTTAGATTTCTAAACTCAAAGGAGAAGAGAGGAAGTTAAAGAATTTGAACACACACACACACACACACACACACACACACACACACACACACACACACAGACACACCCCTTCCTATCACCCTTGCCCCAAACAGGCAAACCCTTCCAGATGAGGAGGGGAGAGGAAGGGGAATAAGAATTATAATGTCAATATGAGTTACATCTTCTGGGTCACACCAGTCAGTTCTTGTTAGGGGGGGATGTCTCATTTTCCACTTTATAAGGAAATTACCATTAGCTTGCTAGTAAGCATCAGTGGCTGAGCAACAAAGGGATGACCCAAAGGAACAATATTTTATTTTCATGACAGACCTTTCCAGGGGAGATTTACTTCCCAATCAGTCAGGAAAAGGGATTTCTCTGTCTTCCACTTTATAGCCTAAAATACTCCCCCCATTTTCTGTCCTTCAACCTCTATTCAAATGGTGATTCTTCTGGGGAAGCTCATATGTATTAAGAGCCTATCCAAAAAAAAAGATCCTATTCAGCTTTGATTTCACCTTGGTCCTGGAATCTTGGACTCAGGGGAATGTGTAGCCAGCCAGTCCTGGTCCAGTGACCCCTCTCTGGGGTAAGGCTGTTGAGAAGAGATCATACCTCTAGTGAAAATGATTAAGGCAGCTCCATGATTATCAGAGAAAGAGGGAAGGGAAGGAACTGCTCCATACACTCCATTCAAGCAAGCATTTTCACTTAGGTCATTTAATTTTTTTAGTTGTACCAACCTAGTACTCCCAAAGCGAGTCCTCCCAAGGCAATTCCTATGGCATTGCCTCTCTCTTCATCATCTGTGTAAACGCTGGCCAGCATACCCATCCCTAAATAAAAACATTTAAATCAATGCAATGTAATAAAGGGAATTATGTTCTTATTTAGTCACCATACTCTGTGTATGACATCTTTGCTTTTCTCTGTAAACTCACTGTAACCCAGTGAAGTGTCTAGGACATAGTCTTAAGAGCTTAATAAATGCTTGTTGACTGATTGGTTTATTTACTGATTTGGTACATTTGCATAGAATAAGTCAGAAAGAATGCTATGCTGAGGGTCAGAAGACCTCAGTTTGAATTATGACTCTATCAATTGCTCCCTATGTGACCTTTCTGTAAAATGAAGAGTGTGACCTACATGACCTTCAAGGATTAATAAGTAAGTCAACAAGAATTTATGAAGGATTTACGAAAATCCCCTGCCAACTTTACATCTTTAATTCTCTATGGTCCTGTTTTTTTCTCTTTATGCTGAAGTCAGTCAAGATCTGAGGTCTTTTAGAAATAGTCCAATGAATTTAGTCCTTGAGATCCAACAGTCTTCCTTTTGGCAACAGGCTGGACAGAATAGGTCTTAGATACCGCATATCTAAAGTCATAATAAATTAGGTTGTTCCTCCCTAATTAAGTAAGTAGAAATTGGGATCATGAGGGTCACTGAGAGAGAGTGGTAGGTAGGTCTTGAACACATGTAGCTCATTAAATTAAGTGGATGTTTTCATACTCACCAGCTACAGAAGAGCAGGAAGAACCCACTCCTTGCAGGGATCTTGCTATGAGGAGTAATGTGTAATTCCTAGAAAAAGCAAACACTGCCAAGAGAACAGAGGGGAGGCACAAAATAAACCAATTCAAGTCTCATTGCAGTGGGAATTAAAGCACTCTAAATCGGGATAATTTCTCAAAGTGCTGAATTAACATGATGGTATCATTCTTGATTCTAATAACATTTGTCATTTGCTTGCATTTAGATATTGATTTTCTTCTGCAATTGCTAAGTCTATGAAGGAGTTCTTAACCTAGAGTCCATGAATTTTTTAAAAAAATAACTATTTCAATAAAATTGGTTTCCTTTGGAATTCTACGTATTTTATTTTATTCATTAAAAATATTCTGAGAAAGGGTCCTTAGGCTTCACCAGACTGCCAAAGGGGTTCATGGCACACCAAGAAGGGATGCTGGGATTTCTGTAGCCCAGGCTGAAGTCCTTCCCCTCAAATCCTATCCCTGATTACTTACAAGTTGGTAACAATAATACCCTGAGAATTTAGTAGCCAACATTTTTACAGCAGTAATGTATGCTCTAATAAGATTAACTCCTATTGACTTAGTGTTTACAAAACACATTTCCTCCCCATGACAACCCAGGGAGGTGGGTGGTATGAGTCTTCTGATCCCCGATTTCATTTGGACAAGGATCCTCAATTTCAAGGAGGTGAAATGACATTCACTGTGAACACACAGAAAAATGTCAACCCAGGGCTCCTGGTCCTGAGCCCCACATGCTTTCTGGAATCATATTTTATATCCTCAGAGAGTTGGCTGCCCAGGAACTCTTTTATGGAATCAATGAGTGGTTGGGGACTAAAATTCCTTCAGTATCATCTCCATTCTTCTGAGTTTCTGACTGAGCTGGCAGTTAGCATGAGACCAGCTATTGTGGTATAAGGGCCAATTAACAGCTCAATGTGTGAGGGATGGAAAGAAATTGGAAGGAGGAGTGGTCATTTATTTCCAGGGCCCCTGCTCTTACAAAATTTCTTCATTCAGCCCAATCTCTGATATTTAACCTCTTAATTCAGGATACTGAAATCATGTACTTACTGACTGTAGAGACAAACATTATACAGAATCCTGCAAACATCGGAATCTGGTAACCTATTCTGTAAAACAAAACCAACAGAAACAAGTCAGGACTGTCCTCAGTTGTGTTCTTTGGATGAAGGTGAGGAGAAGAGGATGGGAGAGAGGAGAAGGGAATTAATTGTTGATTATTTTTAAAGTATTTGATTCATTAGAGGAAAACACAGATATTAAAAACTCATCTCCAACAAGGTATCTCCCACACGTGTTAAAGTCATATAAGACTCCTTGATAGATGTAACTCATTCATTCCCTCTGGTTGATTTTCTTTTGGATGAAGGGAAGGAAAAGTATTCATAGTAAGATACCTGTTATTTCCCATCTGAACTTTCCATGTTTAATTGTCTTCAAAAATAAATTCATTCATATGTGACTAATGTTCTTTGGCATAAATGTAAAGTAATGATTGCTTCAGTAGAAGGTAAACTTTCTGATGGCAAGAGCTGATTTCTTTTTTACCTTTGTATTTCCAGCAACATAACAAGGCATTTAATAACATTTTTGTTGATGGAAGTCCATCAGATGTGGAAGTGGCTAACCACTCTGGTACTTGAGTAGGAAGGAATATTACTATTAAAAAAAGAAATAATAGACATGAAAAATTCAGATAAACATGAAAAGACTTATATGAACTTATATGATACAGAATAAAGTAAGTAAAACAATATGTATAATGACCATAACAATGTTAATAGAAAAAACAGACATTAAAATACCAGGAAGTTGAATTGCACAATGACTGCAATGATAATAAAGACAGCATAGACTTAAAAAAATAAACACAATGACTACCATGATGTTATTAGAAAGAAGATAACCATATAAAACCCCACTGAAATCTTTTCAATTGTAGGAAACAAGCTTGTTCCTAAAGAAGATGTAAAAATAATTGATTATCTTTCCCTTTATTTCCTATGATGGGATGTAGTAGAAAAAAAGCAGTAAGTTGAGAACCAGACGTACCTATGTTCTTGTCCTAACTCTGTTACTGACTAGAGGAGAGACGTTAAGCAAATCACTTCCTTGAATCTCCATTTCCTCATGAGGTAAATGAGTGGGTTCAACTACATGATGCATGAGTTGTTTTCCAAGTTCTGGTGATCTGTGATGATTGATTACAATTTTATAGATAAGGAAACTGAGGCAAGAGAAAATGATGTATGATAGGGGTCTAAAAATATTTTCCATTGTACCGTTTCCTCTTAATTCCATTCTTACTATTCTGCATATTACAAAAATAGACTATCAAAAATACAGCATGGGGGCGGCTAGGTGGCGCAGTGGATAGAGCACCAGCCCTGGAGTCAGGAGAACCTGAGTTCAAATCTGGCCTCAGACACTTAATAATGACCTAGTTGTGTGGCCTTGGGCAAGCCACTTAATTTGCCTTGCAAAAACCTAAAAAATGAAAAAAAAAAAGAAAAATACGTGTATCTATGTTAACATAACGATATACTCAGATATGTGTGTATGTGTGTGCAGGCACAGGTATATGTATTATGTTTAAGTAAGGAACAATGATGCTATTTGATGCATTAAAAAACCCACGTGACCAGGCATTATTTTCCAGTTTATCTGTGTCCTGATCATAGTATCTTGCACAGAGAAAATATTTAATAATGCTTAATCATAAACTTAGAGCTAGAAGGAACCTTAGAAGACCATCAAATCAGATACAGTCATTTTACTGATAAAGAAGCTAGAGCACAACAAGGTTAAGTGACCTGCCAGAGTCAAATAGCTAGCAAGTATCTGAGACAGGATTTGAACTGAACTCTTTCTGGCTTAAAGTCCATTTGTGCTGTCCACTACTGTGCTGCTTCTCTACACCTTAAATGAATCAACCATGTAAAGTGGGAGAATACCTTTCTCTTAGTTATTTATATTCTATTTTTGAAATGTCAAATTGCCCTCCCCAACATGACCCATAATTCTCCATTTTTACTAAACCTGCTCCTTATAGTACTTGGAACTTCTCTTTAACTGCATACCATCACCCTTCTCTGCTTGCCATCATTCTACATTCTTTAAATGCACCCAATTTCATTCACTGAAGCCCTCATTGCTCCCCACCAACTGAAAATGATCCCCCATTTCTGCTTTCAGAGTTCTCTTTGTTTCCTTTTCTTCACTTAGCATTTGCTACTTTTTCTTATCCAAGCAGTCTTCTCTCCATTACTGGATTGTACACTACTTGAGGGCAGAGATGATGACTTCCTTATCGTTGAAGGTCTGAGATTAGGCTTTGCCAATAGTTAATGTTTAATAAATGTTTATTGAATCTAATTCCCCTTGGGAATGGTACCTTGTACTTTCAAATGGCTACTGGCTTTACTGAATTAGGAGGTAATTTGATATAATGGAAAAACCCCTGAATCTGGAGTTAGAGGCTGGATTAAAATGTCAATTTTGCTGCCTACTACCTGCATGCCCTTGGAGACATTTCCAACTCTCTATGCCTTGATTTCCTCATCTGTAAAATGAGGAGGTTAATCTAGATTATCTCCAAGGTCCAACCCCCTTTACTCCCAGCTACATGTCTGCAATCCTATTACTGGATTGAATTTTCTGTCTCTCAGTCTCTGTCTCTCTGTCTCCCCCCCCAACCCCCACCCCACCCTGCCTCTCTCTGTCTCTCTCATCCTTCTGTTCTCTATAGCCCTGGCAGAGTAGACCTTATAGTATTAACATTGTATAGAATGGAGGCAAAAACAACAAAGGACTTAAGATACATCTCTTCATTCTAATGTCCAGAGCTGCTTTTCTAGAAGCCAACTGTGACTTGGTGATTAAACATTTTTTTGTTTAGCCTTATCTTTTTTCCATGGATTCAATTAAATTTAGCAAAAATGTATGGAATATATCTTGAAAAAATAATAAAATTCATGTATTGGAATAAAAGGTCAAGACTCTCAAGGGAAATAATGAAAGAAGTGAGGAAGTAGGAAGCCTAACAATACCAGATCTCAGACAGTATTACAAGGTAATAATCATCAAAATGATTTGATATTGGTTAAGAAACAGATGAGACTATCAGTGGAACAGATTAGACCTACCCTACGAAAGTAACACTGTCTGATAAAAAGTACTGTGACAGAAAGCAATCTGGTAGAAACTGGTTTATGGACCAATATCTCAAGCCATACACTAAGGAAAAGTTCAAATTGCTACATGACTTGGAAATAAAAGATGACTTTATAAATGAATGAGAGAAACAAGGAAGAAATTACTGTCAGATCCATGGATAGAGGGGGAGCTCCTAACCAAACAGGGAATAAAGAAGATCACAGAGAAGAAAACAAACAATTTTTATTACATAAAATTAGAATGCCTTTTCTTGAACACACACACACACACAGACACAAACGAGCACAGTTAAAATGAGCAGGGAAAAAGGTTGGGAAAAATATCTGTGTATCATATTTCCCTGCTAAGTATGTCTTTCAAGAATATATAAAGGATGGAGGAAATATATAGAAATAGAGGAAAGCTAGGTGGTGTAGTGGATAAATAGAGCACTGACCCTGAAGTCAAGAGGAACTGAGTTCAAATCTGACCTCAGACACTTAATAATTGCCTAGCTGTGTGACCTTGGGCATATCACTCAAATCCCATTGCCTTAGATAAATAAAAGAATTTAAAAATCTATAGGAATGAGAATCAATCTCCAATTGATAAATGGCAAAAGAATATGAACCAAATTGCTTTCTAAGTAAAAAATCAAAGATACCAATAGCCGTATGAAAAAAAAGTTCCACATCACTAATAATTAAAGAAATGCAACTTAACTCTTGAGGTCCTACTTCATACACCTCAGACATACTTTTTGATTCATTATAGTCTCATATCTCAGAGATGAAAGATGTATAATACCCATGTGTATAAAAATATAGAGCTCTTTTTGTAGTGATAAGAACTTGAAACTAAGTAGATGCCCATCAACTGGGGAACAGTTGAACAAGTTATGGTATATGAATGAAAGTAATACTATTGTACTATGAGAAATGATGAAGGAAACAGTTTCAGAGAACACCTGAGAACTTTTGTATGAAATGATGCAGACTGAATTGAGCAGAAGTAGAAAAGTAATTTATAAAACAACATAAATGTACGCAATTCTGAAAATCTATTTTTTATGTTGCTCAGTCATTTAAGATTCATTATGAGCCCATTTGGAGTTTTCTTGGCAGTTGCTAGAGTAGTTGTACATTTCCTTTTCCAACTCATTTTACAGATTGGGAAACTGAAGCAAATGGTTCAGTGAATTTCCAGATCACTCATCTATTAAATGTTTGAGACTAGATTTGAACTTATGAAGATGAATCTTCTTGGTTCTGGACCTTGCACAACCTAGCTGCCCCACTGAAAGCCTTAAGAATGCTGATTAATGCCATCACCATTCCAGAAGGCAGGTGATGAAGCATGTTACCCACCTTCCTAGCAGAGAGGAAACAGAGACAGGTTGTACACTGAGGCATATATTTGTTGTTGTTCAGTCATTTCAGTTGGGTTTGATTCTTCATGATTCAAATTTTGGGGAGTTTGGGGCAAAGATATAGGAGTGTTACCATTTCTTTCTCTGATTCACTTTACAGATCAAGAAACGGAGGCAAACAGGTTTGTCCAAAGTCACATAGAGAGTAAGTGTCTGAGGCCAAATTTTAACCCAGGAAAATGAGTCTTCTGAGACCAGGTCTGGCACTCTAGCCATCTAGATTCTTGTTTTATTTGATTTCTTTCTTGTTACAAACATCTTCCCTTCCCTCCCCAATGGGATAGTGGGTGGACAGGAGGAAGAAAAATAGTTTTTAATCGAAAAAAATAAATTTAATAAAATATCTCCCTCCCTCATCTTCAATATTTGTCGACTGTATACAAGACTCCAGGCTGCCTCTGTGGTGACAAAGAAGTGTGAAGATTACCAGTGGTTGGATCCAATAGTTCAGTAAAGACATGCAGGGTGGATCAGAGACTAGAGAATGCCTTTATACAGTATACTCCCATCTGACTAGGCTATGTTGCAAGAATGGTTGGATATATGAGGACTGAAATGCCTCTGGCTCCATAGAACAAGATAAACTTTTCATTCCTTTCAGCATCCTGCTTAGAAAATTCAGTGACTGGAGTGCTAATAGAATTTTCAGAACTATTGGAATTGGTGGTATAATTTCAATTCCACTAATACTTTATTTTGGTTGTTTAAACCCTTTCAACCCCTAAAGCATTTTTCATTTCTGTAACCAAATGAAACATCTGTACTCCCCAAAGTAAGCTAAAGTCTGAGGGATAGCACTGGTTTCAGAAAGGATAATATTCACCATCACAGAATAGTTTATTTCTTTTTTTTCAAAAGATTTCCAATAATCTAACTTTGGCTCTACCATCTGTTGATTGTCCATCTGTATTTCAGCATCAGTAATGCTGGTTGACCACACTTTGAGGTTTTGATTGTGTTCCCTAATGTGGGAAGTCTCTCTCTCTCTGTCTCTCTCTGTCTCTCTCTCTCTACACACACACACACACACACACACAAGTGTGTGTGTGTATATATATAATCCATCTATCTATCTATCTATCTATGTATATATATATATATATATAATATATCAGGGCTGGTCATCACATATATATATTCCCCAATTGATAAATGGTCAAAGGAAATGAAAAGACAATTCTCAGATAAAGAAATTAAAGTTATCTACAATCATACAAAAATTCTCTAAATCATTGTTGATTAGAAAAATGAAAATTAAAGCAACCTTACATCTATCAAATTGACCAATATGATTTAAAAGAAAGAATGATCAATTTTGGAGGGGGTATGGGTAAATGGAACACTAATGCACTATTGTTGGAGTTGTAAAGTGATCCATCATTTCTGGAGAGCAATTTGGAATTGCACCCAAAGGAAAATAAAACCATACATATCCTTTGATCCAGCAATGCCACTACTAGTTCTGTATCCCAAAGAAATCGTGAAAAAGGGTACAAAAACATGTACAACAATATAGCAACTTTTTTGTAGTGGCAAAGAATTGGAAATTGAGCAGATGCCCATCAATTAGGGAATGACTGAACAAATTGTGGTATTTAAATGTGATGGAATACTATTATTTTATAAGAAATCATGAGGGACAGGTCCTCAGAACAAACAGCCTGGAAAGACTTGCATGAATTAATACTGAGTGAAGGGAGCAGAAGCACGAGAACATTATACACATTAACAGCAACATGGGGTGATGACTAGCCCTGATGGATTTGTTCATTTCAGCAGCACAATAATCAAAGATAATTCTAAAAGACTTGTGATGGAAAATAAGAGAAGAGAAGAAATTGTGGAGTTCAAAAGCAAACCAAAGTTTACTATCTTCAATTTTTAAAAGTTGTCATGGGTAATATGTTTTGTTTTTGTATCTAATATTTTTTGTTTTGATTTGATTTTTCTTTCATCACATGATTAATATGAATCTATGTTTAGTATGGTTCAACATGCAGAACTTAGATTGTTCTGTCAGGGAGGAGGGGGGAGGGAAAGGAGGGAGGGAGAAAATGTAAACCTCAAAGCCTTGCAAAAAATGATTGTTGAAAACTTCCACTGCATGTAGTTGGAAAAATAAATAAATAATACATTTAAACATTTTTTTCATTTAAGGCAATGGGGTTAAGTGGCTTGCCCAAGGCCACACAGGTAATTATTAAGCATCTGAGTTTGGATTTGAACTCAGATACTCATGACTCCAGGGCTGGTGCTCTATCCACTGTACCACCTATCTGCCCCTTAAAAAATATTTTTAAAAAAAATCTCTTTTCTCTCCCTTATTCATATCCTTTTCTGGGAACTCTTTAGTTTCTTTTGCTTAATTTGTAGTTGGTAATATGTGCCTTTGGTATATGGACCCCTTTGAAGTTTATGACCAATTCTCAGAATAATGTTTTTAAAGTCATAAAATAAGATACATAGACTAACAAATAAAACTAATTAGAATAAAAAGTTATAGAAATAATTTAAAAAACAAGATCATAAATCCTAGATTAGGAATGAATTTCTTTCTTATATTTTGGCTCTGTAATGGACATCCACCAGTTGGCAGTGAGCACTTTTGTTTCCATTATTATGTGGCATTTAATTTTAGTAATCAGAGGGTTGTCAAACAAAATTCTCTACCTTTGTGTCTTTCAAATAACTGTGTCTTATTTTAAAATATGCAAGGGAGACATCTTATCAATGGAGAGCTTTTAAGGCAACATTTTGCTCTCTTGAATAAAATGTCTTTTCATTATCTCTTTATCTTTCATCAATTGCATGTCTAAAAACACTGTTTGCCACAGAATTTCAATTGTATAGAAACCTATTTGCTTCTTTCCTATACCCTCATCAAGTATGCCATTGTGTAGATTATTCTCAAAAAAAATTTTGGATGCATGTTAGCATATTTTTTCCAGAACTTTGGCATCCTCCCTTATTTCAGATACTTTGGGAATTGATCTCTCAATCCTTTCAACATTGTGTCATTTATAGCACAGCCCCACTCTGTGTATAATTGGATCTGCCTTGGTTGCTTTTCCCTTTGTTTTATTTAATGCCAATTCTACTGCTTCATGGAGCACCTTAGGAACAACGATATTAGTTCATAGTGACTAGACAATTTCATTATAAAAATCTTTCCCATTAAATTTTTTTTGGTATCCTGCATCAAGTACCACTTTATCCTCAAGATGACTTCCCTTATACTGCTTTTTTGCTTTATATATGATATTGCTTTAGTATTATACCATCCTCCTGTATGAGATTATAAATGAATGAACCTTATAGTCTGCCATCTCTTTCTGCCTGACAAAGAAATCAGCTATCTGCTGACTGAAGTGTTCGAAGCTCTTTTGTTGTCATTGTTTTAGCAATTGATATATAATGGTTTAACGTTCTTAAGAAATTATTACAAGGGGCAGCTAGGTGGCACAGTGGATAGAACACCGGCCCTGGAGTCAGGAGTACCTGAGTTCAAATCCGGACTCAGACACTTAATAATTACTTAGCTGTGTGGCCTTGGGCAAGCCACTTAACCCCATTGCCTTGCAAAAACCTTAAAAAAAAGAAATTATTACAGTCTGTGTCAATATCTGTTGCTTTGTCCATTTCCTATTTTTAAGTTTCAACTGATTATCTTAACAGACTAGGTTGGATTTAGCTGAGTTTTGTGTCCAATATTCATGTCCTTATTTCTAGTTTAATGTTAATTTTATCTTTTTTCCAATAAGTTTTGGACCTCACAGTACAAACACAATAGATTTAAAAATGAGTTCCACATAATTAACCAGAACCTGTGACTCATTTTTTCATTTATCTACAATTTCCTTTTATCTTCTAGTATCATTTACATTAAGCTATCAAAATTGATAGAATTCAATTCCTCCAGTGACTGGAGGAATTTATTTATTGGTTACTGTATCACAATATTATAATTTAGAATAACGATAGTTTAATGTTTATAGAAGAGCTAAAAATGATATGATTCTTAGGATATTGCCCTGTTTGCTATCCACTGTTAGTGCTGTTGCACAGAATTAAAGACCATTTTGAAACTTTTTTTCCTTTATGGGTTTCCAAGTCAAAGAATGAACTATCAATTGATCAGTTTACAAGTAAAGAATCTCTCCCTGATTGTAACTAGTACCTTTACAAGTCAGATGGAAATCATCAGAAATTACACTCTGTAGATCATAACCTATAGAAAGCCAAGGTCTTATTCTTGCCTTGATGAAAAATTAAAGTAGGGCTTTGTGATTGGCTATAATCATTATAATATTCATAACATTAGCATGAATGTATAGTGCTTCATAGTTTATGAATTCTTTCATAAAGACTAAAGGAAGCAAATTAGAATCAGATCTAAGTTTTTGAGTTTCATTTCACATTAGCAAATTGTAAAAGATGACTAAGATGGGAGTGGTAAATGAATTGTGTACACTATGGACATTGTTGGTAGAACTATGAATTTTTTAACCTTTTTGGAAATTAATTCAAAATTATGTGACTATAGTGACTAAAATGTCCACACCCTTTCACATAGATATTCCACTGTGAGGTGTATATCCTAAGAAAGTCATTGTCAAAAAGAAAGATCCCATAGACAAAGTAGTAGGAAAGAACTGAGAACAAAGTAGATACCCATTGATTAGAGAATAAATTAACAAAATTGTATATGAAAGTAATGGAATTCTACTATGCAATAAGAAATTAGGAACATGAGGGAAAACAGAGAAGCAAAAAAAGCATACAAATTCATTCAAATGAAGGAAGCAAAACTAGGAAAATAATATATCCAACAATAAAAAAGTACACAATTACAAAATGGAAATAGAAAGAGCCGCAAAACAGAAACTGTGAAATTGTAATCAAGATTGAACCCAAAGAGACATAAGAAGAAATTTCCCAATTTAATTAGAATAGTGATGGAACATGAGTATGGAACACTTTGTACAATGTCAGAGTTTTTTTGATATGCCAATTTGTTTTGTTAAACATTTTAAAAAATATTATATCAGAATTCTTAACTAGAGTATACAGACCCACAAGAGTTAGATTTCAGAGAATCTGTGGGAAAATTATATCTTGGTTTTCACTAACTTTTAACTGAAATTTACCCTTCAATTATGAATATAGGTAATAAATCATTATTCTGAGAAAAGGATTCATAAGCTTCATAAGATTGCCAAAGATATCCTTGACACAAAAAGGTTAAGAACTCATGCATAAAAAAATAGCTTTCTAAGAGGAATCAGGGGAGGATTCCAATGGGAAATGTGGGTGATGTTAAAACAAGAGATACCAATAATTTTTTTTAAAGAGATATACTGAGTTTCAATCTTGATTCTTCCATTTACTAATATATGACCTTGAGCAAGTCAGTAACAGGCTTGAGAGTTTATTTCCATATCAATGAAATAAGAAGGTTAGATTCTGGTCCTTGTATTTCCATCGATGTTATTACAAAAAGATTAAAATAAAACTTTAAATATATACATATACAAACGCCTAATACTTTCCTCCTTCCAATATGTAATGTGTATAGTGTCTGGCAATTTTGTCAACAGCTAATAAACTTTGACATTTAATGAAAATCTGAATCTCTTTCTCATACTTGCTCATGCCATATTTCCCTTTGCCCTTTTCAAAAATCTCAGAACAAGCTGATTATTGCTGATTATACAGACCTGTGCTATGATTCCTGGTGACTAGGGATCTTTTACTCTATCACCTTTTACTTCTTTCTTGTATGGAGAAGGGAATTTCTTATTCTGGATCAGCATTTCTTTACTTTTTTAATATCATGGACCACTTTGGTGAAGTCTATGAACCCCTTTGTCTCAAGAATGTTTTTTTTTTGTTTGCCTACAGGAAATAATATATTTTAGCTTGAAAAGAGTAAAAACAGAGAAAAAAAATTTTCCCATCTAAACTAACATAGAATAATATATCATAATGGCCAATCAGTCCCATTACAGCAAGATTTCAACATTTTTAATTGCCCTCCACAAGCTGAACAAATGGTAAATAAAGGGGGTGGACAGGACCCCAGGGTCCATGGACCCCAGGTTAAGATTCCCAATTCTGCTGATTCAATCACTCTAGAGAACAATTTGGAACTATGCCCACAGAGCAATAAAATTGAGTGTACTTTTTGATCCAGACTACTCGGTCTATATCCTAAAAAGACCTTAAGAAAAGGGAAAACATCCAGATGTGCACAAATATTTAAAGCAGCTCTCTTTGTAATGGCAAGAAAATGGAAATTGAGGGAATGCCCATCAATTGGGAAATGGTTAAACAAATTGTAGTTAATGAATGTGATGGAATACTTCTGTAGAAATCATGAGCAGGTGGATTTCAAAAAAACCTGGAAAGACTTTCTTTCTTGACTGATGCTGAGAGAAGTGAACAGAATCAGGAGAACATTGTACACATTAAAAGCAACATTGATGATCAACTATGATAGAGTTAGTTCTCAGTAGTACAATAATCAAAGATAATTCTAAAAGACTTGTAATGGGAATATCATCCACATTCAGAGAAAGAATTATGGGGTCTGAATTCAGAACAAAGCATACAATTTTCACTTTTTAAAAATTGGTTTTATGTATTTTCTTTCTCAAGTTTTTCCCTTTTTTCTGAATCTTTCACAATATGACTGATATGGAAATATGTTATATTAAATTATTTGCTGTCATAGGAAGGGGAGGAAAGAGAGGAAAATAGAAAAATGTGGAACTTAAAATCTTACAGAAAATGAATAGTGAAAATTATCTTTACATCAAATTGAAAAATAAATTCAAATTTAAAAATAAGAATCCCAGTTCTAGACTGAGAGCTAATCACAAGATCCAGTCTAGATCTAAAGGGCTCTCCACAAGACGAAAGCTTCGACTTGAGGTTGAAAGTGCCTAAAATTAGCCTGAAAGAGAGGAAGTGTCTGTATATCAATTGCTTAGAGTCAGAGACCCAATGAATCCAATACTGTGGGACTGGCTGGTGAGGAAGATGCTTATTAACACAATTACACTAGAAGGCAATGAATCATCAAGTTCTATGGATGTGTACTGTCACATCTTGGTCATCCTAGCAAAGGATGTCATTCTTATCACAAAGGCTGACAATTTTAGACTATTGTTGACATGATATTTCTAGGACATGTATTCCATTTTTTGCTTGGTTTATGGAGGGCAAAAAATTGAAATCTTGCTAAAGGTGACTGAATAGCCTCCATGACATGAAAGTTGAATATCCAAAATACTCAAGAAATGATTATATCTCAATTTATAAAAAAATATGAGAACAGGTAACATAAAATAAATTTCTGTAAATTAACCTGTAAAAACACACCAAGAAGGCTTGCTCTTGGAGTGAATCCTATTATGACTCCCCCCCACACACACTCCTCTTAGGAAAAGACTAATTACAAGTTAGTTAGCAGTTTGCATTATAAATCCATATTTTCACATGTCAGTTTTTTATTCATGTGACACATTAAGTGTCCTATGGGTCATTGTAGTTTAGATTGTTTTTTTCTGTTAACACTCTCTTTGTGTTCTGCAATACATTATCTTGATCATTCAGTGTGACAAGAAACCCCCAATCTTCTGACCATTATCTTCTGACTTCTGAATACTGGACCATTTTCTGCATATTTAGTTAACATCTCATCTGGATAGCTTTTCCTCAAACAGCTACTCTTCCTGCCAACTGAGAAATTGAAAAGGTCACTGCTTATTACCAGAAATCCTCACTCCAGACCAACTGACAATGATTAGAAAACCTCTATATGTTAAGTACAAGTTCTTCTTATATAAGTTTGTTTTTGTTGGCCTGCCACTAGCTAAAACAGTGTTTGGGATGTGCAAACCACTGGATCAGAAGTCAAGAGACCTTTAGTCTAGACATGATTTTGCCATTTGCTTTCTATGGGTAAGTCATTTCTCTATTTTAACTCTATCCCCCCCCCCCCCCATTGATAAAATCAAAAGGCCAGAGTGAATGAGTTCTGAGGTCTCCCTTCCTGTGCACATTGTGTGATTCTCTGGGGAAAAACACCTGAATTTCAGATTGTACAAGAAAAGTATGGATTATTCCTTAGCATGAACCTAGGTTAGTAACCTAGTCACTGATACTGATTTAGTAGTCTCAATATCCCAGGCAATCCTGGTAGACTACAAATGCCTATCTGCATTCTTAGAAGAAACTGCTTCCCCAAGAGTTCCTTATTCCATTAAAATCATAGGTCTAGAACAATGCCATAAACAATTCTCTACAACTCTATACATTTCATTTTCCATATCTGAGTAAATGGTTTCAAGCCCCTTCCTACCCCAATTTCTGGATGATTGGGAAAAATAATTTTAAAAAGCTAGCATGTATATTGCATACTGAGGTTTGCAAATAACTTTACAGAATTTATCTCACATCTCACTTTATTCTCATAGAACAACTCTGGAAGGTATTATTATCCTTATTTCATTGATAGGGAAATTGGATCAAGGGGGCACACAACTAATAAAGGACTGAAGTCAGATTTGACCTTAGGTCTTGTTAATTCCAGGACCAACATTCTTTATACATGCCACCTAACTCTCTAGTAACCACATGTAATTGGAGATGCCACCTATGAAGCCCTTCTTGATTCCTTTAGCTAATAATGCTTCCCTTACCCCACCCTTACAAAAATTATGTTTTACAAATTTTGCATGTATTTACATATCTATGTGTTGTCTCCCCTGTTAGAATGTGAGTTCTTAGAGGACAGAATTATTTCATTTCTATCTTTGTATTCCTCATCAACCAGCAGAATGACAGATGGACATGTTAGATACTGCTAATTGACTGGTTGGTTAATCCTACATTTTAAAGGTAACAAAGAAAAGCAAGGCTTCTCTCCAGAGAAAGTGTGCATGTGTGTGTGTGTTTACACACATGCACACACATGTGCATTGGCATGTATTTATGCATGTGTCTGTAGGTTTACATACATACAGTGTGTGTTAGCCTACACACACACACACACACACACACACACACACACACACATCTGTTTCTATAAAACTTCAATCTTGGGCAACTGCAGAATTAGTCTCATATTGAATGTTTAATAGTAAAACCACTGTGTTTTAACAAACCACTTCCCTTGTCAAAGCAAAACATTACAATATGAGCTAGCTTTAAAAACTCATTCATTTCCCATTTGCATTTGAAGAACTATGATGCTTCAATCATTTTCATCCCTGAGTTTCCTAGTACTATACAGTGCTGTAACACCACTCCCACCAGGTGTCTGGCAAGGGCATTATTATGATAATGTCTTCCACTTTGCTTTGTGCTAGATGAGCTCTTTGCCTTCTCAGAACACAAAGCCCTGAGCAGTTTTCTGTAATTATATTAGATGTAGTTTCGAGAAGTATTCTTACATCATTCTCACATGTAGAGACTCAGACATTTTTGAAACCATGACTGGTTAAGTTAGTTTGATTTTTCTTTTGCTTACAATATGTGTTGTTGCATTTATAATGGAACTTCCTACAGGGGTCATAGTCTCCAATCAGCCTTGAAATAATTTTGTAAGTATATTTTGCCCCCTGCTATCTAAAAATAATTTTCTAATTAACAAGAATAGGGGCAGGATGTGGTTCAGGGTCATTATCATAGCTTTAATATGACCTTGCAATCTGCCACTTAGAAGTCTAGGAATTAATAATGTGTTTTAAAATATTTGTGCATAAAGTCCTCCTGATTGTGGGTCAGCAATGCCTTCTTCTAGACCCATGGTTTCCTAACAGTCCCTTGAGAGGAACCCATTTGTTTTTGTTCAGTTATATTCAACTTTCTGAGTCCCCTATTGGGTTTTTATTGGCAAAGATATGAGAATGGGTGGCATTTCCTCCTCCAGCTCATTTTACAGATGAGAAAACAGGCAAACAGAGCAAAGTGACTTCCCAGAAGGGACAATTGGTAAGTGGCTGAGGCCAGATTTGAACTTAGGAAGATGATTCTTCCTGCTCTATCCACTGCACTACCTAGCTTCCCAATGTACTCCTTAGACTTTTCATAACAAACCCTCAATCTAATTATCCATGAAGATTCTCTGCCTTTTACCCTTGTATTGTCCTTTACTATTTTTGACTTGTATTGGGCAGTACCATACATTAATTTTGCCCCAAACCCCATCTCTCTAATGAACCTTTCTATTTCTATGGAGGGACCACTCAGCCTTCTAGTCTTCCAGATTCTTTACCTCTCATAATTTTGAACTTCTCACACAGTTGAAACTGTTTTCTTCAAAGATCTCTCCATTGACAAATCTCTCAGTCTTTTTTTCACCCCAGTCCTCCTCTTACTTAACCAGAGCAGTATCTGACACAGACTGTGCTCCTCCATAATGCTTATTCTCTTCTCTTTGGGAAGCTGAAAATGACGTGTGTCAACTATCAACACTCACATCTCTCATATTTACCTATAAAAACTTGAAGGCAGCTAGGTGGCACAGTGGATAGAGCACAGACCTTGGAGTCTGGCGGGGTGGGAGCTCGAATCCAACCGCAGACACTTGAATCTTACTAGCTGACCTTGGTCAAGTCATTTAATCTTGACTGCCTCACAGCCAGGGCCATGTCCAGTCATCTTGATTAATATCTGGCCATGGAGGAGACAGTGAGGCTGGTGACTTAGCACAGAAGCCCCTCACTTAAAGCCAATTCATGTGCTTGTCATGATATCATCTCTCTGAGGTCCTGATCTTCTTCAAGAATGAAGGATAAAAATCATCATCATAAAAACCTGGGAACAGAATTTTCTAACCTAGATAAAAATCTCTCAAATAAATTGGTTTTCAATGAATTTTGAATCCATTTGTTAAAATATAAAAAAGTCAACATTGTTTGCAACAAATGATAAACATCAAAGAAGATGGAAATTTACTAGTCATATTTCAAAGAAAATCTTAATCTAATTGGTGGATAGAATTGAATACCATGATCTGATAACAGGCAACAGTGCACTTCCTCTTATTTAAAGCTAAGTATCTTTGTGACAGATCTTTTTTCAGCTATGTTAACCATTAATATCAAATATTGCAATAAAAAAGCTTAGAACAAGATCTTTGAACACTATAACAAAAATATTAAGGAAAGATTTGCAAAATAGTGAAGCAGATTCAATTATATTGCTTTCACTAAAATGTAATAGTATAATAGTATTTTAGTGAGAAAAAAGAGTTTATACTGCTAATTAATAAAATGCCTTTTGACTTCTTTTTATCTATTTTGGGGCAAGTTCTTAATTTGTATGTCTGTACAATGGAACATGCGTATGCTTTATAAAATAAGTACTCACATTTATTTGATTTTCACTGTTAAGAGTGTACAATTGGGGCAGCTAGGTGGCACAGTGGATAGAGCACTGGCCCTGGAGTCAGGAGTACCTGAGTTCAAATCCGAACTCAGACACTAAATAATTACCTAGCTGTGTGGTCTTGGGCAAGTCACTTGACCCCATTGCCTTGCAAAAACTAAAAAAAAAATTAAGAGGGTACAATCAAAAAAGTTTGGAGACCACTGCTTTTTTTTTAGACAAAGGACAATTATAGTTTTAAGATCTACTCTTTCATGGGTATTCTATGGGCTTCCATTAATCCCCCTCTTCTGCATTTTGAATG
Source organism: Macrotis lagotis (assembly GCF_037893015.1). NCBI lineage: Eukaryota > Metazoa > Chordata > Mammalia > Peramelemorphia > Peramelidae > Macrotis > Macrotis lagotis. The sequence continues at coordinate 95,786,222 of NC_133661.1, forward strand.
CCACCACCCTAATGCATCTCTCTACCTTGTATCCTGCATGATTGTGCTGCCTGCTCTTCCCAGCTCCAATTTATCCTTTATGCTGTTATGGGTTTAATATTTCTGAGACTTTTCTCTGTCACTGCTTTGATCAAGAATTTCTAAGGATGTCCTACTGTCTGCCCTATTGGATCTAATTTTTTTCTGCTTAGCTTTCCAAACTTTCCATACTCTGGCCCCAACTATATTTTCCTTATTGGTCACTGTTCTCCAAGTGAGGAAGCTTCCCTGGAGTCAGCAGCTCTCCTTCACTCACCCCTACTCCTGTCCACCATACTCATTTCCTTCTTTGTGCCTTTGTTCACATTGTTAGTGTCATATAGAATGCCCTCCTCATTCTACCGACCTCCTTCAATGGCCCAACTCCAGACCTACATCCTTGAATGATGACTGCAATTCACATTAATCTCATACGATCATAATTTTGAATTGGAGAGATATTAGAGGCCATCTACAATAGATCAAATCTCCATTTTTTGTATATAAGGAAACTGAAGGCAGAAAAGTTAAATGAATTGCCCATAGTCATGCAGATAGTAAATGATTTGTGCAGTTCTCTACCTCTCTGATAATGCTCATATCCATTGGTTTGTTGGAGTTTTTTTACATATCTATTTTTAATATATAATTCTAATCCTCAATCAAACAGGACAATTGAGATCTGCTGATAGCAGTTTTAAAAAACTGATATGTATGAACAATCTGTATTTGTGCATAGATGTATGCATATAATACTGTTCTTTTTTTAGACACTGTTTCATATGTGGATATATTGTAAGAATTCTACATTATGATAACTGGAAGAGCCACTGGAGACCATCTGTTATAATCCTTCTCATTTTACATTTGGGAAACTTGAGTCCCATCACCCCAGCAAAACTATAAAATCCTTATAAGTGAAGCTTATGACTTTGTACCCCAGAGCATCTAGCACCATGCTAGACACATGTTAACTGCTCACTAAATATTTGATTTCTCAATTTACATAAGAAGCAAAGAGTTGATTTTATTATCTGGAAAATTTAATTCAAGAAAACACTTTTTTTTTCCAGGAATGTCCAGATAATGGGTTCTAAAATTGAAGATATTTTTAAAGAAATGTGGATTGAATAATTGTCTCAGTTTGCCATTTACAACTGGTAAAATGGAAGGAATTAACACATTACCTGTAGCTCCAAAGTTGCCTTTAAAATGCTATCTATAAGCTAGTCTCCTGGATGTGCAATGTTTTCAAATTCCTCCCTCTTGGTCATGTTATCCAAAAGGAAGTTCCCCAAAAGAGGTCTGGGGCCAGAGAGGGGGAAATGGGGAAGAAACAAAACTAAATGACACTTAGAAATTCAGGACAGCCAGTGGTTAGTTAACATGGAGTGCTGACTAAGCAAAGGTTATTTTTGCAAACGTTCACTGGTCAAAACCAGGATTAAGATAGATCAGGAACACAGTTCATAGATGCTGGTTACTCTCACTTTTTACAATTTCCTAAGGTTATTTTGTACAGTAGAAAAAGAAGAAAACTATAGGAATACATCCTTAGCTGGCAAAAAGAATAGGGAATAGAAGAAGGATAAAGGGAGGAATTTGGCAGCAGTTGGGTTGCCCATTTACTGAAACTTCCATTGAAGTTTCATGAAAAGAATGACAGATTCCAAGGGTCAGAGTTGCAAGGGACTGCAAAATATAGGAAGTTAGCTCGAAATATATTACTTGTCAGATGGTATCAAATGATTTCACTGAGAAATGACCTACCTGTTAGTCATTGGCCCTATGAAAGGGTTAGTGAGGAGCTGTATGGTCGCTTTGGAAGCAAATAATAAGCCAACTTGAACATTTTCATTGAGCAGGTCTTTGTCTTTCTTGGGGCAGTCAGACGGAATGCTGGTCGTATTGACTACCATTTGCTGTGTCACTGTCTTATAGAACTGTCCTTCTACAGATCTTTTTGTGGCATTTCCAGTGACCATTGTGGAGTTGTCATAATAGGAGAAGATGCTGCTGAAGGTGGGAGACCCAGTTTCTGGTTTGGCAGTTTGTATTTCTGTGGCATTCTTTTCATGCTCAATGCTGTATAAGTAACTGGGAATGATGGGCACTAGAGAGCAAAACAGAAAAATGGTTGACAACAGCCAACTAGTTCTCTTCAAATTGAGTGAGAGGAGTAACTTCCTGAAGGCTGAACAACTTCATCTTAGTTAAACTATCCTATTACTTCTACCAACTCATGGAAAGCTAAGAAAGTGAATGGTAATTTACATCCTTTACTCCCACCATGTAGCCCTTGAATTCATGGTGGTTCACCATAAGTCATCATTTCCCAGAAGGAAGTTCATTAAAAGGCAAAACATGGTCAGTATATACCCATAATTTTGAGTGTTTCTTCAGCCAAAGAATGTATTCAGCCGTCAGGACATTTAAGTAAATGAAACTAGGAAATAGACACCTAAATTGCATATGTTATTAAAACACCACAGGAAATAACAATTTTGCAACAGGCTTATCCTGTTACATAAAATTTTGCATTTATTTGGAATTTGCTTATATTATGTAGTCTGAGCAATTCATAATTCCAAAGAATTTCAGATCCTACTGAAGCTCCAGGTAAGTATATCCAACAAGACCATCAGTATAAAAGAGCCAGTATAATTTATAGCCAAAAGCAAATAAGAGACCTGTCCTTCTCTCTCATATAAGAATCTGAATCTATTTACTGTTCAAAAAATAGCAAGGCTGCAAACTGAGATAACAGAAACCATCTCATCCTGAACCTTCTGTTAGAAATGTCACTTAGATCCATTTAAAATTTGAGAATTTCAGGGATAAAAAAGCTTAGCAGATATTTTTTGCTAATGGGATTAATTTAGGAGACCTAATTGTCCATTTTTCCAAATAGGAATAATTTAATATAGTCTGAGGCTGAAGTTGACTTCCTTTCAAAATTACCTTTGAAGCTGGTCAGGAAATGTTCCCAGCTCACTATATTCAATCCCACATCAACTTAGACTCTCACTCTTTGGTTTTTGGAACTGGGAAAAATGTCCTCATTGTTACACGGTAGACCCTAAAACAAATGTATTTTCTTTGATGCTGAATAATTTTTTTTTAAGTCAGAAGACTATTAGAACTTTAGATATTCTTTTGCAACAGAAATCTTTTCCACCACAATGAAAGGGGGAGGAGAAGTACTATCAAGAGGAAACATAAGTTCCACTTCTTATCTGCAGAGTCCTTTGCTGATGTTACCACCGGGGAAAATGAAGCCACAAATAATGTCTCAGTAGCAGAAATAAAAGCCTAGGCTCCTGAGCTCCAACTTTTAACCATATGCTTTTTAAAGAAGTGGACCAAATTCCTGTAATTTGTATAGAAGTAAATCTCAAGAGTTATGGTTATCAGAAATGCATGGCGCAGCTAGGAGCTATGACCCTAGTTCATCTAAAAGGAAGCCAAGAAAAGAGGCTTCCACTTACCCACAACCGTGAGCAGCATATTGTCCAAGAGGAGCGCAAGAAATACGATAAAAAGGATTAATTTCCTAGACTGCCGGCTCTCCCGAAGCCAGGTGAGGAGACCAAATTCACCCAGAGCCATGACTCCTCGATCCTTTGGGCGTGACTCTGGCTGCAAGTACAAAGGATAAATAGTTCAATTAAACCTTGATCTGTCCATCCCTCTGGCTCTGTTCAGCCTCAAACATCCCTGCTTCTGACTCCATTTCCATCTTACAACCCAGGAAATGAGGGATGTTAGTGAACTAATCGAATCTCCTCCTTTTCAATTGCATCTCTTCCAAGTCGACCTTGTTTGAGCTTTTCTTAACAAGACAAGATTGACTTTCTGGAAATAAAATGAAAACGAAAAGGGATGGGGAAGGAGAGGGTGTCTAATTCCAGCGCTATTCTGAGGGAGAAGCCCAGAAGCGGTCGGACCCACTTTCTTTACAAGGACTCAAATCCTCTACGGGCTACCCTGCCTCTAGCTCTGGTCCTGATGGAGAGAAAAAGGCTATGTGTGAATGGGACCTTAGGTTTTTCTATGTTCGCCAAGAAGGATAAAAGACTTCATTCAATCTCTGCTTTCGGGAGAAATCCAGAGTGTTTCTATGGATTTGAACTGTCCTTTGGGGAGAACCCTTCCGCTTCCAGCCCACGCCCCTCCAACTCAGCCCCTAAATTCTCCACGTCTCCTCTCCTCCCCTCTGCCCCTAAGTAGCCTTCCCTTCCATTTGGTTTCCTTACTATCTAGCTCTTCCATGCCCCGTCTCCCTCCAACTCCGCCCCCGCCTGACATGGGCGGAGAGAGAGACACCTTCCCCTCTCAAATTAGCCGAGCCGAGCTTGCCGGGTGCCCGAGGACCGAGGATTCAGCTACTCCTGGGCCAGTCCTTCCAGTGCCCCTTACCTAGGGACGTGCGCTGGGGTTGAGCTCGGAGCGCAAGTCCCAGCGGGGAGCTGTGCCCGTGAGTCGAATCCGTTCCGGCAATAGCCCTAGCCCGCGGCTGCTGTGATACCCGGCTCGGTCCGGGTCTGGGTCGGAGTCTGTGTCTCCACCTCTCAACGATGCCCTCCAGAGGCTCGGCTTTAGCGGGTCTGCTCCTTTGACGTCATTGGCTCGATCCTTATCGCCCTTGCTCTGCCAACCAACCTGACCAGAGCATGAGAGGAGGGGGTGAGGAGGAGAGAGCAGCCCCCTCCCACCTAGGCGACCGAAAGCCTGGCTCCTGTCCTGACCCCACCCCGGTCTTCTCCATCACCACTCCGGGCGGACAGCTCCCCAGACCTCCACCTGAGCTGACTCTGCCTACTAATTCTGTGTGTGTGTGTGTGTGTGTGTGTGTGTGTGTGTGTTTCTGTCTGTGTGATGGGGACAAATCTTTTAACACTAGCAGTTTGTTCATCCTATCACCCTAACCAGGAGCTGTCAGAGACAGCTTTGAGTTTTTTTTTTTCTGTAATAATCAGAACATACAAATAAATAGAAATTCAAAAAATAAACAGTTGCCAACTGTGGCCCCTATTAATGGAATGAACATTGAACTGAGAAGCAGACGGCTTCTTACTAACTCTATGACCAGAGGCAAGTTGCTTCACCTCTCCCGACCTCGATTTCTTTATTTCTGTTATTTTTCCCCACTATCCCACCAAGAAAGAGACCCCTGCCTCCTTATATGTATGTGATAGGCAAAATCCTTGGGAAAAGGTAAGGAGGATCAAATAATAATTGAAAAGAAACAGGGAGTTAGAAGAGAACACAAGACCTGCCCTATGTCTAGATACCTTCCAGTCCAGGGTTGGTCAAGGCCTCTGGGTATGTTTACTGTTCTAAGAAATGATCTCAATACCACCTGCTCTGCCTCTCTCAGTTACTTGTGATAAGGAAAATATATGCATTTGAAAGTGATTTAAAAGGATAAAGGACTCCTAATACATCTGTCTTAGGATAATCAATCTTTCACAGAGCTAGTCAGTACTTGAGCCTGGAGAGATGGCAGCTTTCCTATTTCATATTCCAACCTCCCTGAAAAGGAGGTCTATGCATCTTCGGTGATTGCAGGAATAAAATCAGGATTAAAAAATTTCCTCTAAAAACACGAGGCAAATGATGACTTGAAAATTGAGAGGAAATGACAAAGAAACATCCATTTCTGCAATTAATTTAGAAGTGGGGATAGCAAAAATCCTGTGCAAGCTATTCTGAAATCATGTAATTTTTTCCCAACACTTCATAGAAACACACACGATGTTACAGGAAGACCAGAACTGAAAAATCATCTAGTTTAATCTCATTTTACAAATGAAGAAACTGAAGTCCAGAGAGGTAAAGCAACCTAGCCCTGGTCACAGAGTTAATAAGGGACAGAATCCAGGTCTTCTGCCTCTCAGTCTAATATTCATTCCATTAGTATGGACCACAGCTGGCAGTTGTTTAATTTTTATCTTTATTTTTTTATTCACCTTCCTTCCTTCCTTCCTTCCTTCCTTCCTTCCTTCCTTCCTTCCTTCCTTCCTTCCTTCCTTCCTTCTCTCTCTCTCTCTCTCTCTCTCTCTCTCTCTCTCTCTCTGTTTATTTCTTTGTTCATTTATTTTTGCAGTAAGGAAGTCTACAAAAACTTGATGTCAGGAGACAAAGATTTGAATCTCTACTTTATCACTTCATGACTGTATGACTTAGGGTAGGCCACTTCATGTCATTAAGACTCAGTTTCTTCCTCTGTAAAAATAAAGATTATTGACCCAGAAAGCAAGAGACCCCTGCCTTCTTTTTGTGTATATGATAGAAAAAATCCTTGGGGAAGGGAAAGGAGGATCAAACAATAATTGAAAAAAAAGACAGGGAGATAGAAGATAACACAAGACCTGCCCTATGTCTAGATACCTTCCAGTCCAGGGTTGGTCAAGGGCTATACCACCCCTTGACAAAGCTTGTTGTCAGTAAAACTAGAATGCTATGTGTAAATCTGAGTTATGGCTAATTAGAAAGTGTTTCATCAGAAGACTAGCCACTAGGATATGTTTGTGGAAGTGGAGAATCAGTGACCTTCAAATCACATCTGGGATCATGAGAAAGGGGGATTCAGGGGTGATAATGAACTCAACAATAGGAGGGATGCTACTGAACCCAGACAACATGTACTGAAAGATGAACAAAAAGCAGAGAACCTGATTAGTTTTGAGGAAACTATCACCAGAGGGAGTGATTGTCAGCATATTTCTATATGTTTAGAATTTTAGTTTTGATTAAGCAGTTAAAAAGCAAATCTCTTAATTTCTGAATTTCTCATTCCTTATTTAAATAAATAAACAGTGATGGGTCCTTAGTACTTTCAATCTAAGTCCAAATAGTAGCCCAATTTTGTGAGGCAAAAACAGGACCTGAGTTTAAGACTTACAGATAATGTCAATGTGGAAGAAGACTAGTTATTTTCTTGGTTGGTATCATTTCCTGACCTGTGTGTTAAAGCCCATAATCAGAAGAAGGTCAGACATTAAGATCTCTTGATACTGAGGTTACCTAAGATAGAAAAATCTAAGCTCTCTTCAGTAATTCTCTTTGCCAGTTCTTTCAACCTCCCCATCTCCCTCTGGGATGCCATTTGTCTATGATTACAACTGCTGATATGTAGGAAAATGGTTGGCTAACTAGGTCAGTTCAGTTTGACGTGCATGAAATCTAGGATGTGATTTAATGTTAAAGCCCAAATAAAAAGAAAGAATCATCAATATTATTTTCATTCATGGGAAAGAATAACAACGAATTGAAATTTATGTTGCACTTAAAGATCAACAATTCCCTATTACCTACAGAATCAAATATTAAAATCCTCTATCTGCCATTTAAAGTCCTTTAAACCTTCCTCCTATCTTTTTTTAAGGTTTTTTTTTTTTGGCAAGGCAATGGGGTTAAGTGATTTGCCCAAGGCCACACAGCTAGGTAATTATTAAGTGTCTGAGGCAGGATTTGAACTCAGGTACTCCTGACTCCAGGGCCAGTGCTCTATCCACTGTACCACCTAGCCACCCCTCTCCTATCTTTTCAATCTATCATAGTTTACTTCCCTCCACATACTTTATGACCCAACACCAACTTCCTTCTTGTTATTCTTCATGAATGACACTCCATCTCCTTAGTGTTTTTTCAATGGTTGTTTCCCTTTTACTGGAACACTCGCATCTCACTTCTGCCTATTAGTTTTCCTAATTCCTTCAAGACACAAAATCAAATCTTGCTTTTTGTATTAACCCTTTCTTGCTCCTTATTGCTCGTGCTTTCTGTCTGAAATGATCTTCCATCTTTTACAATTATACATGTGTACAAACATTCCCATGCATATGTAATATTTTATATATATATGCATAATAAATATTACAATATGTACATACCCATTTATATATATATATATATATATAGTTTTTATTTAGTTGTTTTTAATTGATTCTGACTCTTTATGACCCATTTTGAAGACTTCTTGGCAAAGATACTGGAGTAGCTATCATTTCCTTCTCCAGCTCATTTTATATATGACTTGCCTATCCTCTCCTTCTCTCCCCCCCATATATGTATACATATATATATATATACATTCAAACACACATAGTGCTTTATATGTATGTATAGATAGATATAGATATAGATGTCTTGTGTGTACATAATTATTTGTATAGTTTCACGCATTAAAATCTGAACTCTTGGAAGGCAGGGTCAATGTTTTTGCCTTTCTTTGCATCCCAACATTTAGCACAGTGTGTGATACATAGAAAGTGTTTATTGACTGACTGATCATTTATCTATTCATAAAATATTAGGAACCAAATGAGTTCAGAATTCCAGGCTAAGTGTGAGAAAGGTAAAGAGTTAAAATACAATTAATTCCCTCTTTCCTGGAGCTTATTTGTGTATATGTTAATGTGTGCGCATGTGTGAAAGATAGTTCTAATAAATCATATTACATGATAAATGCATTAGAGAGACATGAAAAAATTTGAGGTCTAGGGAGAAAGTTATTGTTTTGGGGATGAAAGAAAGCTTCATAAAGAAGATGGCTTTTGAGTTAGACTTTGAAGGAAGAGATGAAAGGGGAGAATATTTCTATGAGGATCAGAATGAGCAAAGGTATGATGATAAGAGAGGACCGTATGTTTGAGGTACAGGGAGTAGTCAATAGAATGTATAGAAAATTAAGTACAAGGAAGAGAGTAATATGCTATAAAATGGAAAGAAATTGGTGTCTTTGAATGCTAGGAAAGAAGTTTGAGCTTTACTGAAGAGGTTAAATATATGGAGGAATTTTGAGAAAAGAAGTGTTATGATTAGATCTGAGTCTAAAGAAATATTTTTTCTGGCAGTATGAAGTATGAATTGGAATGAGAGATAAGAATACAAGCAGTTAAGTTCCATTAAGAGAAGATTTCGGGGCAGCTAGGTGGCATAGTGGATAAAGCACCGGCCTTGGAGTCAGGAGTACCTGGGTTCAAATCCAGTCTCAGACACTTAATAATTACCTAGTTGTGTGGCCCTGGGCAAGACACTTAACCCCATTTGCCTTGAAAAAAAGGGTGATACCCTTTGATATGGAATAACTTGGCATGGGGTATGGAATAGCTTGGCATGGAATAGCTAACCTGTCAGATCTATGAATAAGAACAATTTATGGCCACACAAAAGATATTGAGCATTACAGAATATAAAAATGGATAATTTTGATTGCATTAAAAAATTTTGCACAAACAAACCAATGAATTTAAGTTTAAAAGGAAAGCAGAAAACTGGGGAAAACTGTTCATAACAAGTATCTCCGATAAAAGTTTTATTTCTCAAATATATAGAGAACTGAGTCAAATTTACAAGAATGTATTTCTCCAATTGATCATTCCCTAGTTGACAAATAATCAAATAATATGAACAGGCAGTTTTCAGATAAAGAAATTAAAGTTATTTGTAGTCATATGAAAAATACTTGAAATATAAATAAATATTCTAAGTCATTAAATCCACACAAACCCACAAAATATTGTTTAGATAAATGTAAATTAAAATGACTCTAAGAGCCACCTCACATTTATCTGATTGACTCATATGACAGAAAAGGAAAATAACAAATCTTGGAACACTTGGGACACTGACAGTATTGGTGGAGTTAGTTAACTGATTTGACCATTCTGAAGAGCAATTTGGAACTATGTCCAACACATTATAAAACTGTGTATACCCTTTGACTCAGTAATATCACTACTTGGTGTGTATCTGTGGAGACCCTTTTCTGGACTTTTATGTTGAGTCCCTTTTCTGGACTCCCTCAGTCTTCTCCAGACAAACATTGGAGGGTTGGGAGACAAGGAATACATGGAAGACAAGTTTCTCCCTATACACCAAGGTCTCCAAAGTCTCTGTTTATTGAACCAAATACCAGTGCTTAAATACTTCTCCTGTCCCTAATCCACTCCCACACCCATGGCACTTAGTAAAATAAGACTGTGGTGCTCAAGAACACCAGGTGAAGATAATTTGCAGTTCTCCCACACACAACAGTCCCTAACACATCCCCTTTCTTGTCTTTTTTTTGAAGTGAAATGCAAGCAGGTCATCTGCATCCTGTTCATGGCCCTGGTATGGACTCCTGCTGAGGAAGAAGCTCCATCCCCTGCAGCATTGCCTTGGAAGCTCTACTTCCAGCTGACTCCTCAATGCTAAATACTATTTGTCTTCTCACTTTCACTTTGCACCTCTTCTTTTAAAATCATCCCCCTAGTAGCAAATCAACCTGTTACTTAAGGAAGACAAGTTTCTCCCTCTACACCAGGGTTTCCAAGGTCTCCATTTATTCAACCAAATGCCAGTACTTAAACACCTCTCCAGTCTCTAATCCACTCCCACTCCCATGACATTTAGTAGAATAAGACTCTGGTGCTCAAGGACACCAGGTGAAGATAATTTACAGTGGTCCCACACATAACATTCCCTAACATATATCCCAAAGAGATTTTAAAAAGGGAACAGGATTCATATGTACAAAAATATTTTATGGTGACAAAGAATTGGAAATTGAAGGCATGGCTATCAATTGGGGAGTGAATAAACAACTTATGTTATATGATTGTGATGGAATACTATTTTCCTATAGAAATCTTTCAAAAAATCTTGAAGGACTTATAGGAACCAAAAGTAAAGTGAAGTGAACAGAACATTAGAACATTGTACATAGTTACAGCAATATTGTATGGTGATCAATTGAGACTAATTTAACTGTTCTTAGAAATACAAAGACCCAAAACAATTCCAAAGTATGTATGATGGAAAATGCTGTTCTCCAGAGAAAAAATTGATGGAGCCTGAATGCAAATCAAAGCAAATTATTTTTATTGTATATGTGTGCTTTACCCCTCTGTTTTCTTTTTATAAACATGACTAACATGGAAATAAATTTTGAATGACTGCACATGTATAACCTCTATCAACTTGGTCACTTTCTCATTGATGGGGGAGAGGGAAGGAGGGAGGGAATCTGAAAATCAAAGTTTTTAAAAAACGAATGTTAAAATAGTTTTTACAAGTAATTGGTAAACAAGTAAATGTTTAATGTTTAAAAAGAGATTTCAATAGACTAGACAGGTGGTAAGAAGGGGCTTACAATAGAATGGTGAGCACATTACTTCAAATAAACAGTCATTGTAATATGGTTTCATTTTTGTGACACCAATGATCATAGAGTCCATCTGCCTCAGAAAATGACCTTGAACAGACAAAACAAGATCAAAAAAGTTTCTTCAATTTTGTTGAGTTCTTTGTTAATTGAATGTAAATTCCCTGCCATGAATATATACTTCATTGATTTCTTTTATTGTATTATTAATTTTATAATTTCTCCAAGGAAATATGCAAAACTTATGGTTCTTAAAGAGCACCCATCAATGACTTTTAGAGATATGGAAACAGCTCTAGGTTGATGTCAAGCATATTAAAAATGATTAAAACTCAGAAGGAAACAAGATCAGTTGCAACCAAACACAATATAATTTACTCAAAAACAATGCCAAGAATTGAGAAACTATTGAGATATTGTAATTAATCTGAAAACAAGTAAAGAAGTACAAGGCAGCTTGAGGGTTGTTATTGATTCCTCAATAGTTTGGCATAGGTTTCTTATTTTAATACTTTAAAAATGTCTTTTGTTTCTTTTACATTACCAAAGTTTTCCCCAGCAACCTCCCCTCCCCTCTCAGAGATTCTTCCAACATAGAGAACAATATTTTTGAACATAGGAATAAAAAAAGAAAAAATCATCAAGATTTATCATTACATCAAAAAAATCTGAAAATATATGTAACATATCACATTTGTGGATTTCCCATGTTTGTATAGGGATGGGTGTGTCTTTCACCTCTTCTTTGGGGCTATGCTTGTTCTTTATATTTTTTCATTATTCACTTTAAATTTTTTGTGTTTGTTCTCTCATTTACATTGTTTTAATCATTCTTTATACTTTTTGTTGCTCTTAATACTTCACTGTGCTTCAGTTCATGTATATTTTCCATTTTTCACTGAATTCATCACATTCACCATTTCTTACCTCACAGTAATATTCTGTTGCATTTGTGTAGTCATTTTCCATTCAAAGGGCATCATATTTGTTTCCAATTCCTTACTCTCACAAAAATTGCTACTGTATGGAGACATTTTCTTACCAGTGGTCTCCTAATGAAGATCCTTCTTTGGAGTTTAAGCTTAATAGTGGAGAAAGTATCTATTCCTCAATTTTGAAGATCACATGATTCTGAAAAAGATTCTTTAAGTCGGAAAGAGTGAGATTAGTAGAAAAATAAATCTAATCCTTCCTGTGTAAAAAAAGCCTTGAAGTCATCATTTTCATCATTTCTTGTAGTACAATACTATTAAAACATGATCATATACCACAATTTCTTCAGTCATTTCCCAACTGATGTGCCCTCCTTCAGTTTCTAATTCTTTGCCATCACAAAAAGAATAGCTATAATTTTTTTACATATGCATCTTTTTCTTTTTCTGTGATATACCTGAGATATAGCCTTAGTAAAGGAATTGTTGGATTTAATGATATATTGTTTTAGAGCCCTATGAGGAAAGTTCCAAATTGCTCTCCAAGGGTGAAGTAAGTCATAATTTCACCAACAGTGCATTAGTGTGCCTATTTTTGCACATTTTTATTTTCCTTTTCTGTCAAATTAGTCAATTTGATAGTGGATACTTCCAAACTCACTGATAGGTCTGGTGCTCATTGTTTATCCTCAGCCTGATTTAGCCCTTCATCCAAGATGGGATGAGGTCATTGCTCATGCTACTATTTCTTGGAGACACTGGTGCTGGATAAAAAACATAAGTGGCTGAGTAGCTCTGAAAAAGACTCAGCAAGTCCTCACATCAGAGCTGCTAATCCTCCTTGCATGCCCCGTATACTCCAAAAGAGTACTTGTACATTGAGGTGACAGTATTGGGGAAGATGTGAGAGATGTTGCAAATATCAAATCCTTAGGTCATGATAAAAGGTGAGAGCAAAGAAGAATCAGAGATAGCTGCAGCATTTTGAATATTGAGAGACTTAGTGAATGATAGTGCCAATAAGAAAAAATAGTGAGACAGGTAAAGGGGCAAAAATAATAAATTTGATTGTTTCTGTACTGTGTATTTCTGGACAGTACAATCATAGAACAAGTATATTTCATGCTATTGTCCTTCAGATCTTTGTTATTCAATTTATTCACTGCAAAAAGTGGTCTTTTCCACATCTGAATTCCCTGTTCTATGCTCATAACAAAAGCTGAGCTAATGAGAAAGCAAATGTACTTGTATGATGCCTTTCTGACTTCCAGTGAAATTAAAATGTAGGTGCTCTGACTTAATAATTCAATCACAGAAGCAACTGGTCTTATGCAGTATCATCTGTTAAGGTTGGTTTTAAGGTCTGGCCACTGTAATAGCATCACCAACCTTTCTGAGAACATTTGCTATAATTGAAAGCTTCTAGGGAGCCAGGCACTGAAGAGAAAACATTAAATTAGCTATTATACCATCTTACCCTCCCTTCCCAGTCACCTGGAAAGACAATTTAAATCTAGCGAAGGCTATAGATCAGGACCTTAATCTAAATTTCCCAACATAAACCCTCTATTTATAAAAACACCATGTATCCAAAGCAGGACCACAGTGGATCTCTAATCCAACCCTTTCATTTTACCCAAAGTCACAGAGAACTAAGATTTGAACTCAAAGTCCCTAACTCTACCGTGCTACTTATTCTTTCCTTGTTCCCCATGATACTCTCCTGCCACCACTTCTAGACTAGGCTGCTCTCCCTAAAACACTTGGTGCTCAAATTTGAGCAAAATGTTCTAAGAGAATATTGACAAGCTCCTCCCTCAAGATACTTAGCTACCTATATGGCAAGTCACTTATTACCTCTAGTCCTTAGTTTTCTCCTATGTAAAATGAGGATAAAAATAGAAAGCAGGATTGTTTTGCAAGGATAAAATGAGATCATATTCAAAAAGAATTACTATATCAAAGTATAATGAATAGACTGTCTGTGGATATGATAAAGAGAAGATTGCAGAATCAGACTTAGGACCACAAGTTGATATTTTGAGAGACACACTAGAACTGAGACTTGATTAAGGGAACAATAGATCATATCTCCTATCTCTTATTCACCATCTCATGCTCACTCTGGGGCACACATTCATTAGATAGAATGGTGATTGACTGGTGAAGGATAAGTGGAATTATCCAAACTAAAATTTATTTTCATCTCTCTACTTTAGTTCTCCCAAGTGTGTATAGATAAATTTGCAGATAATGTCATTATCTCCTATAGAGATAGCATGATGCAGGGGAAAGAACACTAGAATTGGAATTAAATCCACCTTTAAGTCTTGGCTCCAACATGTGTTAACTGTAGGTCCTTGTATTTCTTCCTTTCTTGACCTAAACTGTGAAACAATGTCATTATCTCTAAGATCCCATCTAGCCCCCAAACTTTATGAATTATTTTGATTGATTCCAAAAGGAAGGACTGGGACCAGTGGATTAAATTCAATTCAACAAGTATTTACTTAGTCTCTATAATGTGCCAGGTACATACTGATAATAAAAAAAGACAAAATAAAGGAAGTCTATCTTCAAAGAGTTTTCTTTCTACTGGGATAAGAATTAAAAGAAAACAATTAGAACTATCCAACTGAGAAATAGATTAGAAATAGAAGATGGGAGACAATTTATTGAGTTATATTAAAGTCAATGTATCAGATATACATTATTTATACATACACACACATATATATATAATATAAACACTCACATATATGTACATATATATCAAATATATATTATTAATAGACTTCTCAACTCTCTTTTCATTCTATGATTCTCTTGAATGGCACTATAATTACTCTTGAAGACCCTACCCAAGTATACCTCTGAATATTCTAGCCCACACTAGTCTCCTTCCAAAATTCTCTGAATTGTTCAATGCAACACAATTTTGCCTTGACAAAAATGTTTCTTAGAAACTTTTCATTTGTTCATTTTGGCATTTTCAAGGAAAGATTGTCCTTTACTTAAGACCTGCTTAACTATACTACCCTTGTGCTTCTGACAGATTGTGGCTAAACTGGAGGAGGGGGAGGTTTACTATAATCTGCAATTGTCATTTCAAGCTGTTGGGGTCACAAAAAAGATGCTGTCACACTATTAAAAATTGGCTCTTATAGGAGAATGACCCATAAGTCTGGTCATAAGGTTATAATAAAGTTCAACAATGTCACTCACTACGTTATGTAGCACATTCTCTCTCACTGTCTCTATATCCTTCTCTTGTCTGTTAGGATTTCTATCACCATATCCTAAACTAGAAACCATGTGGCTTGGATTCAAATCCTCTCTTTGCTTCTTTCTCCCTGTGCAATCTTGTTACTTACTTTTTCTGGGATTCCATTTGCTCATCTATAAAAACAAAGGGGTTGTACAATATCAGGGTGCTCAGGATTTTTTTTTTTCTCATAACAGTATTCTTTGACTCAGGAATCATACTGAATGCATAAGGGCAAAGAAAAGTTTAGTCTTTCTTTAATAAAAGCAACATTTTTTATTTGTTTCTTCCCAAGTTCAAGGCCTATATTTTCATGTGTGACACAATCAAATATAGTCTATTTTACAAATGTTTTGCATACCTTATTACAGGCTTACATTTTTTATAAATTTTCTTTTATCTGAAGTAATGCAACATCCAAAAAATATCAAAACTCCAGACCCTCTATTGGGCTGCTGCTGTCTTTTTTTTTTTTTTTTTTTGGTGTTGTTTTTGCAAGGCCATGGGGTTGTGACTTCCCCAAGATCACAGCTAAGTAAATTGAACTCTGGTCCTCCTGACTCTGAGCTGGTGCTCTATCTACTGTGCCATCTAGCTGCCTCTGGTATATCTTTTGAAAACAACTGATTCTATAACATCATTTTTGTCTTCCAGATGTGTTTTAGGAATCTCTGCAGCAACTAATGAGGTTGTTCACAGTTGTAAAAATGCTTTGAGAAATGAAGATAAAATTCTACAGATACAAGTTATTATTATTTATCAGGGAGAAATCTCACTTCTAACGTAAGAAGATCAATCTGTGGGGGTGGGAGGGGTTGAACCTCCCCCCCCCCCCCAAGGTGAGGGAGGCTTAGGACCTGTTTAACTCCTGGAAAATTCTGCAACTCTACTTTGCTCTGACCGGCAATTTTTAACTTCTCCTGTTCCCTGGCAGGGATAATTGCAAGAGTATGTCTTTGACCTTGCTTTTCTAACCTCTCAACCCTTCAGCACTCCCTTTCCTACAACTCGGTTATTCTGTGTATGCAGACTACACATATACCTTCCAACTGTTTCCCACGACTATGCCCTACAAGAATCCCCTTCTCCCCTTCTTCCCTGGACATCTCTATCTGAATAAGACTGCAAGTTGTCCTGCATGCAATAACTTGAACCTGGGCAAATGCATCATTTTAGTTACTGATTATCTAGTTGAGTTTTGTTAGACCAATAGACCCATATCTGCTAGAATCTGAGCAGAATCCTGCAATGCAGGCTGGTTGGGACCATCATTTCACAAACTTGGATGTGGCCCTTAGATATGTGTCAGTGAAGTAGACATAGAATACACAGTAGTAATAGTAACCTAGGATTTGCCAAGTGTCAAGATTTAACTTTCAGGGATAAGAATTTATTATTAGGTAAAAAAATTGTTTGGAAAGCTGGAAAGAAGACTGGCAGGAATTGGACATAGACAAAATATTTTAAACCATTTACAAGGTCAAAATGGATATATGATCTAGATATAAAGATATTTCAAGAAAATTAGAAAATGAAACATAAGAGTGAAGGGAGATCTGTGAACTATAAGTCAGATAAGAATTTGGCATGAGACAGAAAATGTGGAGGAGGAGAAAAATAGTTTAAAAAGACAGGCTTAAATGCCTAAGAGTTTCTTTAGCTAGGAAAGTTTTGACCAAGAGTTACCATGAGCTTTATGTGTTCCCCAGCCTCACTATCCATGTATGCTCCATAAACATTTTGTTCCCTACATGTGCCTCTTCTTTAATTTCTGATAAAATAACTTCTGGGATGGTGAATCTCAATAGATATGAGTTCTTTTCTGTGATTACTTATTCTGTTATGTTATTTACTTAAATGTACTATGTTTCATTTAATTAATCAAGATGATCAAATTAATTTATTTAATTTATTGATTATTACTTATGTCAATTGATTAATGTAGTGAATAAAGTTTTAAAATAATTTAATAAATTATTTAATTATTTAATTTAATTAATGGGATTTCTGGTTTGCTAGTAAATGAAATACATTGATGAGAGCTCCAAAGCTTTGGTTTTTGAGAATATTCTGATGCACAGTATGTTTTGAACCTCAGGTAACTTTAAATGAATGTATGTTGGTGGAGAAGATTAAATGGTACTTTAATCAGTCATATCTCCCATGGAGATAAATGGAGATAATAGCATCTAGACTAACTACCTCCTAGGATTGATGTAAGGATAAAATATAATATATATATATATATATATATATATATATATATATATGAAAGAACTGTGAAGTAAATATTAAAAATATGTTAAATAAATGACACATTTATCATGTTCTGGTAGAATCTGAGATACTAATCAGAATTTTTACAGTACTAAAAATAGCTCTGGATCTGTATTCAGGTCATCTAAGTTCAGATATTTGCTCCAAAATTTTCCCTACTTTTGTGACCCAAGAAAATCACATCTCTATATTCTTCACAGGGTAGTAGTAGTGATGAAATCACATTAAAGCCCTGAAAGCATTCAAATCACACATCTATTTCTCATCTCCCTCCCTACACCTTATCTTGCATTTATTTTGTTCATTTGCCATATGTATTTATAAACACACTAACAGAATGTAAACTCTTCAAGAACAGGGACTGTTTCATTTTTGTCATTAAACTTCTGCCTCCTGAAAGAAACCTGGTCTAACACAGTGCTTAACACAGAGTAGATTCTTAACAAATGCTTATAAACTGATTGGAATAAGTATAAACTGTCATAATTATCTGTAATTCTTTCTGTGCTGAGAAGAATTTTTTTTTCTTTTTGTTTAAGAGCTAAATATTTTGTACCAAATTTGGGCCAAAATGCAAATTTCAATTATAGTTACAATTTATGTTAGTTTCTTCCTAATTATACTATAAATGAATCTAAAATAACTAAATGACAAATAAAACTTTCAGAAAACATATATTTTTCGATATAACATGCTCCTGTACCAAAAGAGTTAATATAAGTAGTTATTGAGTAAACTTTTCCACAGATAACTGGACAACCAGCATCAAAATGGTGAAATACAGCCCTTTTAAAAAACAATGTCCTCTTGGAAAGAAAAAGGCTGCCCCACAACTCTTATTTCATGAATTAGTCTGGCATAGAAGTTGACTGTCATTAGACTGAGAGACAACAGCCATCAGTAGCAATGTCAACAGTCAATGCAAACCCAATTGAAATGGAATGACTTGGATTCCTCAACCCTCCAGGGACAAGGAAGCTAATTTCTTTGATACCTTTTAGTTACAGACACATTCTGAGCAATGTGATTAGGTTTAGGACATTGTAGCCAGCCCTACTAGACCATTGATTAGCCAAATAAAATCTCCTAACCTCAGGGAATTTTTATTTAAATTTATAAAAGTATAGCAATTGGAATTGGATAGCAGAAACCCAGTGCTGGTGATGGAAGTCAATATCTACTTTTCTCAAGACTTCATAGAGCACCTCCATCTGTGAATTCTTGCTCCCATCTACCCAAGGGGACTGTCATTACTGTATCAACCATGGTCTGGGACTGACATCAATCAATAACAGAATTGGATGGAAGCTTGAAGATCATTTAGCTGTCTTCAAGTATTTATGGGATTGTCACATAAAAGAGGAATTAGGTTTGTTTTGTGTGTTTCCAGAGGGTAGATCTGGAAGCAGAGAATAGTAGTGGCAAACTGGCTAAGTTTTATGACAGAAAAGATGTTCTAATAATTAGAGTTATCCAAAATGTAAAGTGAATGACCTTGAGATATTGTGAGTCCACATGACTGGAAATCTTTTAACAGAGGCTAGATGATTGTTGGGAATGTTACAGAGAATCTTCTTCAAGTGTGGACTAGATGATCTTTGAGAGTTCTTCCAGCTCCAAGACTGGGATTTCTTGATATTTAATGCTATTTTTTGACAAAAGAGGCCTAAAGGGATCAAATGACTTTTTCAAGGTCCAGATAACTGAGGTGATTAATAGCTCATATGAGTTTTTCCAAGTTTCTCTTGGAATTCTTTGAATTTCTCTTATTATAGACTAGCCTTATCCCCTCCCCAAAATGGAACATTACAATTTTCAGTCCTTCACCAAAATTGCTTCTATAAATATTCTATAAATATTCTTGTATACAGAGTACCTCTACCTCTCTTTGTTATCCCCTTAAAATAGATTCCCTAGGAGTAGTGGCCCTGGGTCACAGTGAAAAGTATAATTTTAAAAGTATAATTCCAAACTATTTTTCTAGAATTATTGTACTAACTCATGCTTCAGCTACCAGTTCATTACTGTCCCTGGTTTCCTACAGCTTCTGCAAGGGAGGCAGATAGGCAGAGAACAAGTATTAATTAGGACTATTGTGCTAAATGCTGGGATACAAATACAGGCAAAAAAGAATGCAATCTGCCCCCAAGGAACATACATTCATTATAAAAATTTTAAATATTTTATTTTTTCCATTTACATGTAAAAAACAATTTTTGACCTTTTTAAAAAAAACAATTTTGAGTGCCATATGCTCAGTTACCCTGTTTTCTCTCCCCCCCATTGAGAAGGCAAGCAATTTGAAAAAAGTTATACATTATTTACATATTATTCATATTGTGAAAGAAAATGCAAACAACAAAAAAGTCTCAACAGAAATAAAGTTAAAAAACAAAATGGTGTGCTTCAATCTGTATTCAGATTTTCTCAGTTCTTTCTCTGGAGGTGAAGTGGCTAACATTTTTCATTGTAGATTCATCTTCAGAGTTGTCTTGGAGCTTTGTATTTTTGAGAATGAATTCATGGGGAGAAGACAACACAAAAAAGGAAATTGAAATGTGTGGTAAGAGGATCTGTTGGAAGGTACCAAGGAAGAGAATGATGACTACCCTTGTCTCCTCCCCAAAATGGAAGCCCTGAGAAGTACTCACTAAAGGAAGAAGGGACAAAAGAGTAGGATGGATGTTCCCAGAATGAGAAGGGCTCAGATACTCCAACATTTATTATTATTTCTTATCATCTTCCTAATCTAATGGATGTGAGGTAAATCCTCTGTTTTATTTTATTTTATTTTTTTTGCAAGGCAAATGGGGTTAAGTGGCTTGCCCAAGGCCACACAGTTAGGTAATTATTAAGTGTCTGAGACCGGATTTGAACCCAGGTACTCCTGACTCCAAGGCCGATGCTTTATCCACTACGCCACCTAGCCGCCCCAAATCCTCTGTTTTAAATGGGCATTTCTCTCATTATTAGCTATTTGAAGCATTTTTCATGTGACTGATGATATCTTGTATTTTTTTTAGGAAAACTACAAGTTCATAACCTTTAACCATATGCTTTTTGAAGAATCACTTTTGTTCGCATGCAATATATTAATTTATTTTATATCTTGGGCCCGTGTCAGACTTTTATCACATAATTTCTGTGAAGAATGGTTTTTTTGGTAATTAGCCATTCTTTTTTAAAGTCTATTGGTTATGTTTGTGCAAAAGCTTTTCAATTTTTTAAAATCAAAATTGCCCTTTTTATCCCTTATTGCTCCCCTTTAGTCCTCATTTAGTGACACGTTCTCCTTTCAGTCATTGTTGTGCAAAGTATCTACAAACTAGGAGACTTTTGAAGCAATCCAAGCATTAGGTTATGAATAGACTATGGAGTTGAAAGGGACCTTAAAGATCATTTTATATAATCTCATTTTATAGATGGAGGAAACCAAGGCCAAAGGACATTAGATGATAACTAAGAGCTACATGGGTAGCTGAGCCAGAATTTGAAGCAGGTCTTCTGAATCAAAATCCAGTTCCCTCTCCACCACCCTATGCTGCCTCCTCACCCATCCACTGGTTCAATTTCCTCCCAAATTTCCTAGAATCTGAGACTGAACAGGGAAACAAAATGAACAGGAGGAGTCAAATTTATCCAAAAATGTTAATAAACTTCAGTCTGGGTGTTTATAGCCTACCTAAGGTCCTCTGTGGGTCCTTATAAAATGTAAAATTTTTCATTTTCCTAATTCAGTCTTTTTTTTTCAGACAATATCGGTCTGGCTTCTCATTAGCTTTGATTCAATCAAGCAATTTGTTCTCATTGTCATAGGAGCCTCTCTCTGTGAGAGACTAAAGGAAGAAAGCATATCATCAATGTTAGAAAAAGAAAGGAAAAAATGTCATATGGTAATTTAATGCAAACAGAACACCACTCAATGAGAAAACAAAGGCCACTTCAAAGCCAGATCTCACTTTGGTCTTAAAGTATACCTAAGTGCTCAAAGCCTACCCAGGTAACTGAGGAGAAGATCTGAGCAGGATGCTGATTCACAGGGTCCTTTCTTTCCATTGCAAGAAAACCCACAATCAAGTCATCAGGTGGAAAATGAGGTACCTTCTTGAGTCGACGTGACATTTATAATAAACTTCTCATGAATCAGTCTCATTTCATTTATATTTGTATTACTTAGCACAGGGCTAAACACATAATGTTGTTTTGTCATAGGAACAATCCTATTCCATGCATTCTAGGATAGTTGTTTGTGTGTGTGTGTGTGTGTGTATCAATGGGATTAAGTGACTTGCCTATGGTCACATAGCTAATAATCCTCAATGTCTAAGGACAGATCTTCCTGCTCTGTCCTCTATACCACCTGGCTGCCCCTATAATAGTTTTTCCTTTTAAGGTAATGAAATCATTTTAAGTCTGAACTGGTTCTTGGAACTAAGGCTTAGGCTGCTGAGATAGCTTCCTGGTCCTCTAAAAAAAATCCCAGAGCAGAGAAGTCAATTCCATCCTTGGGCATAAAACACACTGCTAACTGTATGACATCATGGGAAAAGTAGAAGCTGGAAGTTGTATCCAACTGAATCAATACTGTCTCCTTGCCTAATATCTTTTCCATGTGATAGCTAAATAAATATTAGATATTAAATGGAGTAAGAGACTCTCACTTCAACCTAATATTGGATGTGAACCACTAGCCTGACCTGACTTAGGTCTTACCTAGATTGTACTTAAAGGATGGAAATTGATTTTTGAGATAGCTAGTAAGGAGCAAGGAGGGTATTCCAGGTGATAGCTGTCACATGTGCCAAGGGACAGCAGGAAGGGACAAGGCAACTGCAGATCTTATTATCCAGCTGCAGATACTTATTAGCTGTATAACTCTGGGCAAGTCACTTAAGCCCAATTTTTTTCCAAATAAAAGATGTGTGTGTGTGTGTGTGTGTGTATGTGTGTGGTGTGTGTATGTGTGTGAGACAGAGAGACAGACAGACAGACAGACAGAGAGAAGAGAGAGAAGAAAGAAGAGAGACAGACAGAGAGACAGAGAGAGAGAAGAGAGACAGAGAGACAGAGACAGAGAGAGAGACAGAGACAGAGAGAGAGAGAGAGAGAGAGAGAGAGAGAGAGAGAGAGAGAGAGAGAGAACAGAAAAAGAAAGAACAAAGAAACAAAGAAAAATTGTAGAATTCTTGATACATGCTCCTTAAGGAAGAATAGTATTCACCTGCAGAAAGTGCCAATCTTTGTTCTTTTTTCTTCCTTTTCTATCAAGTTAGACTATGTTCCTCAGGGATGAAGTGATTAAGCAGAGATGGATGGATGGAGGAACAGTGTCCAAGAACACTGCTTGACTATGGGTTAGTTTGAGATTGTAGTATGGGTGAATGAGTTGTTCTAGGTCATTCAGATGGGGTCAGTCCCAAAGCAGGAGAGAAAATGAAGCCAGGGCATTCTGAGGAGAAGGAATCATTTTGTTTTTGGTCATATTGTAGTCAATCCATAGGTTATATCTCCAGGGGTCTGGAAAATCATGGCAGGGACATGGATTCTAATTAGATAATTTAATTAATAGTATTTTATTTTTCCAACTAGATGCAAAGATAGTTTTCTATATTTGTCATTTTTCAGACTTTTGAATTCCACATTTTCTACACCTTCTCTTCCTTCTTCTCTCCCTTTTGCAGTGAGCAAACTGATACATGTAAATCATGTTTAACAAATTTCCATATTAGTCTTTCAACATTCATTTTGTAAAATTTTGAGTCCTAAATTTTTCTCCCTTCCTTTCTTCCCTGCCCTTACCCCAAGACAACATGTATTCTGATGTAGGTTATACTTGTACAATCTTGTTAAATATAATGTAATTAGATAATTTAATAATTAACAAAGATAGCTGAAATTTTATGGTAAGTCAGCATTTATTTGTGAAGCTCTTTATAAACAGTATCTCATTTATCTAACTAACTATTAACTTAGTAAGTTTGGATAGAATAATAAGGCTGAGATTGACCAGTTGGTTCTGGAAAGATGTCTTCTTCAAGTAAGAGCATAGAACCCATAAACTTAGAAAGGAAAGGGAAATTAAAGATCATTTGCATTCTCATTTTACAGATGAGAAGCTTGAGCACCAAAAACATTAAGGGATTTGCCTAAAGCAAATAAATATTAAGTAGGAACACATACTCCAATTATCTGTTTCCAAATTCAGTGACTATTCTGCTTGTCAAGGAATTTCCCACTGTTCATCACTTATGACCCTCATAGATATTCCTGAGTTGACTCTTTTCTCTTGTGAATAACTCTTTTGTTGCTTTTCAGTCATTTCAGTTGTGAATGGCTCTTCATGACTACATTTGCAGTTTTCTGTGAGTGTTTCGCCATTTCCTTCTCCAGCTTATTCTACAGAGGAGGAAACAGACAAACAAAATTAAGTGACTTGCCCAGGGTCACATAGCTAGTAAATGTTTGAGATTATGTTTGAACTCAGGTCTTCCTGACTTCAGACCCAGCACTCTATTCACTGCAACCCCTAGCTGCTCTGAATAACACCTCCCAAAACACATATGCTCTGAAGAATATGGCAGGAAAAGAAAAATAATTAGTAGACGCCAGATCTATGGCATTCCAGTGGCAGAAAAAAAAAGAGTTCAGATTGGTGACAATGAGACTGAAGTCAATCACTGAACTCAGGAATGCTAAAGATTCAGTGAACAACAATATAAAATGGCTACCTTGAATAAGGTGTAGGAGATGAATAATTTTTGTATGAAGTTGGGAAGGTGAAGAGACAGTGTTTTCCTGGCACAGGTCTCTAAATGAGTAAACCTTTAGGGAAAATTAGCTCTTCAGTAATTCCTTAGAGTTCCCTAAACCAAACCTGAGGGTTTTCGTTGCATTTCATGATCACAACTCTGGGGTTTCCTGTGGAAAAATATTGCTTCTGTTTAGAACTAGAAGGACTTAATAGAACATTTTGCTCACATCTTATTTATACAAATGAGAACACTGAGACCCAGAGAGATTTTTTAAATGTTCTTCAGTCTTTGAGATCTGCTTCCACTTATCCAGGCAAACTCCCTAATTCATTCCCATATTTGAGAAAAAGATAGTCAGCATCTAGGTACAAAGCATATGATTGGATAGCAAAGGAGCACCATACCTGTGCAGTCTTGATTCCATCAGTACTAGGTTCTCACCTCCTAAACTTGTTAGCTACTGTCATCCTCCCCCAAAAAATGAGTATTCATTGAGTTTGGGTCATTAAAAATAGATAATTACTTTAAATGTGTGTTCACTCTCAGAGTCTGTACTAATCCTTAAAAGAAAGAAAAAGAAAGGGGCAACCAGGTGGTGCAGTGTGTAGAGCATCAGCCCTGGAGTCAGGAGGACCTCAGTTCAAATCTAACCTCAGACAATTAATAATTACCTAACTGGTTGACCTTGGGCAAGTCACTTAACCCCTTTACCTTGCAAAAAAAAAAAAGAATTAGGTTAACAAAAATATTTATCAATATTTCTCTTTGGTGATTATGCAACCATGTGGGGAGGGCTGACTAGAGAGTCAAATCCCCAAAGATACATCAGGGATATAGCTTCCCAGCACTAGAAGGCAGGATCTGAAAAACTGCCTCTGACTTGTCCATCAAAGGAAGAGAGTGACCTTCAACCTAGAATAGGAGCTGAATATCATACACACCTCCTAGGAGGTGTGTCCAGGAGAATATACCAAGAGAGATGGCTCATCCCAAATACAGGGTCTTTGTGCTTTATTAGTTTTGCCAGGATCTCAACAAATGTGAATCTTCTTTTCAGGGAACACCCAGTGACCTTTGTAGAGGTCAATATCACAGACACAAGAAAGTCCAATATCCTTGATAGCTGCCATTGTAAAGTAGCCCCTCCGGTTACCTAATAGCAGCAAGTTCTTGAGACTTTGGGTTTAAATTAGATGGTCTTGGATTGTTACATGTCCAAAGCATGTATATCCTGTCATCTTTTTGCTTCCATTTCATTCAACAGGGATGTAGGCAATCATGCTAATGCTAGCCCTAAATAGCAATTTTAACTCTCTTTGAGAATGAAGGATGAACAACAGTAACAACCACAATAACAATAAGATTTGTGAAGTGCTTTATAGACATTCTCATTTTATCCAAAGATCAAACCAGAGATAAATGCTTTTATTGTCCACATTTTATAGAGGAGGAAACTGAAGCATATAGAGGTCAAGTGACTTGCCCTGGGTCACAGAGCAAGTGTGTGTCTGAGACTGGTTTCTTGACTCCAAGTCTAGAACTCTATCCATTACCTCATCTAGCTGCCTTGATACTAAAATCAACCTGGGAAATTCCCTCTGCCTCTAGGGTTCTGAATGGATGATTTTTCCTAGAACTTTCACTTTAAGAGAGTGTCCAGATGGATCATCTCTTCATTTCCCCTCTAGGCTGTATTCTTCCAGATTTCACCATGTTCCCACCCCAACCCCCTACAGACCTTTTCCCCCCAATCCTTTTCAGTTTTCTTATATGTGTTTCTTTCTCCATTAAAACATAATAAGGAAAAAAAACCTAAAAAAAAGAAAGAAAGAAAGAAGTCAAGAATGTGGAAAAAAATCTAAAAAAAAAAGAAGTCAAGAATGTGGAAAAAAACCTTAAAAAAAAGAAGTCAAGAATGTGGAAAAAAACCTAAAAAAAAAGTCAAGAATGTGGAAAAAAACCTTAAAAAACATAATAAGGGCTTTCTTTTTCCTTGTATATGTATTCCCAATCAACAATGGGTCTTAGGCTAAACTCTACTTGGTCATTATTTGGACCCTGATTGACTCAGAATGAATGTAAGCAGCAATTGTTTCTATTTCAGTCAGAAATCCTGGAAAGCAAAATCCTCCAGATTGATTTTTTTTGATTAGTTAAAGAGGTCAATCTTTGCCTCATTGCTTACCAATCCTTTATCCATAAATAGAAAGAGACCTGTCAAAGACCTTAACTTTAAAAGGTCAAGATTCCCCACTGTATCCAGGGCCATCTCCAGTCATCCTTATTCATATTTGTCCACTGGTCCCAGGTGGCTCCTGAGGAGAGAATGAAGCTGGTGACTTTGCACAGACCCTTTCCCTCAAATCCAATTCACTTGCATGTCATGGCATCACCTCCCTGATGTCATAGTTAATTTTGAGAACTAAAGACAGACAATACATTCTCAGTATACATATAATATACAAGACATATAATGAAAGTTTAAAAAATGTTTATTGACTGTCTTTTTAATCAACCCAGATGCTCTTGAAGTTAAAGTTTAGGTGTCCTGGGATGGCATCCAAGTACATTTTGAAAGAATAATGAGCATGACCCACTGGAGAAGTGGGCAACAATAAAACAACATAAAAGCAATGGTGGCTGGAGGACAAAAGTGGGGGTCCAAAGAAAGGTGGAAGGAGGGGGGAAGAGCACAAAGCCCAAGGGAAGCTAGGTGGTGCAGTGAAGATAGAGCATTGGCCTTGGAGTCAGGAGGATTGGGAGTTCCAATCTGGTCTCAGTCATTTAACTCTTACTAGCTGTGTGACCTTGGACAATTCACTTTACCCTTATTGCCTCACATCCAGGGCCATCTCCAGTTGTCCTGATTTATTTCTGGCCAATGGACCCAGATGGCTCTGAAGGAGAAAGTGAGGTTGTACAGCATCCCCCTCAGTCAAAATTCAATTCATGTGCTTGTCATAGCAACATCTCCCTCATGTTGTGGTCTTCTTCGAAAATTAAGGTCAGAAAAAAGTACCAACACAGAGGCACTGATCTGTGATACCCTTCATCTCCCCATAGCTGCCCTGCCCTTCCATCTCACTCAGAAATTCCTGGAGGTTCAAATCCTTCTCCTCTCGCAAAATCCCCAGTCCCCACCTTGTCTTCTTCCTAAACCCTACCTTGGACAATATTTCTAGACACTGGAGAATCTGACCTGCTTTGAACATTTGGTAATTATTCCTTACCCTGAATATCAGAACTTGGAGCACTCTTCTCTCTCTCTGTGTGTGTGTGTGTGTGTGTGTGTGTGTGTGTGTTTACAGGTATATGTTTTATTGTTATTTTTGGTTGCCTTTCAAAGACATAGGGATTCTTCCTTATGTTTTTTCTACTGCCAATCAAGTATCAAGTGTCTGGGCATCAATAATGTCCCAGAATGATAAATTAAGAGTTGGAAATACTTCACTTTACAACAAAGGAATGTGAGATCTGGGTAGGATGAGTGATTTACCCAAATACACAACGAGTGACCAAGATTCAAACACAGGTCCTCTGGTCCCAAATCCAGAGTTCTTGGGTCTCTGCCTCATTGGGCAATTAGAATGAATTTGTTAAAGGGATACAGGCACAGAAAAGGTTTTTAAATCTCAAGATTGCACTTTCTTGAATCTTCAAATTGAAACACTTTTTGTCTCAGAATGAACTCGTCCTGATTTATTCTCTCTGCAATTTGATCAAGCTTTAAAAATTGTCACAAAAGATCAGCACATAACTAGGCACATTATTCTTTGAAAAATACTATTGTAAAACATTTGGTTGACTTTCTCTTTTTGACTTTTGTCTGTTTTATCCCACAGAACGTTTAATCTGCCAACTAATTCCATACTTAGAGGATTTTGTTTTGTCCTGTGAATTTTCCCCAATCTATATCTCTTTCTTGTCATTCCCTTCTTTATATTCAATGGCCTGGGTTCATCCCTTATCACCTTTCATATGGACTATTGTGATAGCCTCCAAAATTGTTTCCTGCCTCCAAACAATCTCTTACCTCCTCCAATGCACCATCTACAGAACTACCATATTGATGTTCCTTTTATTTTTTTTTAATTGAGACTGGGTCTCCCTATCTCCCTCTATCTCCCTATGAACAACCACTTGGGTCAACCCCAATACTGATCAGTAAGGAAGCTTTGACATGCTCCATCTTCCTGATGTGGACAGAGAAATCACTCCTTAGGCAGTCCAGTGGTCCTTCCTGGTGAGGTTTCACATATTAGTGGTAGATGAGCTATAGCCTTACTGTAACTGAACTCCTTAGCTCAAGGGATTCACCAACCTCAGCCTTTAGGAGCAGGGATTACAGATATGTGCAAAATTACCATTCTTAAAGCGCTAGTTTCACCACTCTGCTCCAGAAGCTTCAGTGGCTCCCTATTGCCTCTTCATAGTCTGATTCCAATCTATTTTTCCTTCACATTCCTTCTCTTCACATGCTGTATCACTTGCTGTTCCCTGAATCATTCTCAAGCCTTCATGCAGGCTCTATCTTCTTCACACCTGGAATTCTATTCCTGTTCACTTCTATTTTTCCTTATCCCTAATATCATTTAAGACTCAGAGCAGATGCTACTTCTCATACAAGATGCTTCCCCTATCTTCAGTAAGAATTTTATATTCCCTTATATGTACATGTTATAATAGAATACTTCTTAATTAATGGATGCTTTCCTTTCTTTATCTATTTCTTTTTACTCTTTCTGTTTCTCTCCTAGTCTCTCTTCTCTCCTTTCTTCCTTCCTCTCATTCCTCTTTTCCCACATTCCTATATTTCTTCCTTCCTTTCTCTTTCTTTCTATCCTATTTCTTTACTTTCACTCCTCCTTCCTCTCCTTACTTTCCTTCTTCCTTAATAAATATTTGTTGAATTTTGTCAAATTGCACATTTATTTACCTTTATCCTTAATCACCAAAATTATACTTTTGGACCTAGCAAGACCCTTAAAACACAGGAATTAGCTGCAATTTTTTTGGTCTGGAAAATGTCTTAGATGTCATGTTGTCTAAAAGATTTATTTCATACCTGAGTGCAATGTGATGAAAAAGATCGAGGATCAGCTTTTGGTCCTTGATCAGCTACTGGTTAACTATCTTTAGTTAGTTCTGACCCTGAGCATAAGTTTTCTCAACTATAAAATAAGGAGCATTAGACTAAGAGGTTTTCTAAAATCCCTCTTAGCTTCAAAATGTGATATCTGAAACTGCCTGAAGCCAAAATCCAGACATGAGAAATGACTCAACTGCCTCATGTCAAACCTGGAACCAGGACTCAAGTGTCCTACCTCCTAGCCCAGTGTTCTTTGGGAAAGGTTCTCATTCTCAGCCTCTCTTAACTGTTTACATCTATTATAGTTTCTGACTTCTCAGTTGGACTAATGGGGGTTTGAACTTCATAAAATTTCTCCCAGTTCCCCAGAGTCTGAGCATACAATGTTTGAATAGGCTTTAGGTCCTTGTCTAATTGAAGAAGACAAAAGCATGTGGACAAAGGTTTCATTAGGAATAAAAGAAAGGACTAATTTGCATCCTAAGCCCCTGCAATTATCAGACTGAATCTTTGCTGTTCGGTGAGCCCAAGTCAACTTCAAAGTTTGCTGACTGAATAGAAGAGCCCATTTGTTACCATGGCAACCAAATAAGCCTCCCACAGCTGGTGAAAGATACCATGAGTTGTTCATGAAAACCAAACAACTTGAAAATAAAATATACATATGGTGAGGACAAATGAATGAAAGCATGGAGTTGGGGTTTGGAGGGATCCAAATCTCTCTGCTAGAGGATAATCTTCAGAAAAAGAGGATAGTCATGGCTGAAGCTGATAGGCTCCGATTTTCACTCCTATTTTTTCCCCTTTTTTATCTGTTGCTATTGTTCTGAGGTTCGATGGTTCTTGTCCTTCATTATTGAGGAAGACCAAAATGACATCCCTATGTTTGAGACAAATTACAGTATGTCCTACTGTGGATGATCAGACAAGTATGAGCTCAGAATGCTCTTCCACAGGTTGGGCACAAATAGTCCATGTTTGCTCTGAGTTGATTCAATTCTGCCTTACTCAGAGTGCAGCACTATCACTGATGAGGGCATGCCATGCTGAGAGGTCTCCCATGCTGTATAATCAATCCTAAAGTTCTTCAATGAGACCTTCAGGGTGTCTTGGTATCACTTCTTTTGACCCCTTTGTAAGCACTTGCCCTGTATGAGTTCTCCACATAATAGTTTTTTTGGGCAAGCACATTCTGGCATCCTAATAACCTGTCCAGCTTATCATAGTTGCACTCTCTATAGTAACGTTGGAATGCTAGGAAGTTTAGCTCCAGAAAGGACCTCAGTGTCTGGTATCTTCTCTTGCCAGGTGATCCTCAGAATCTTCCTAAGACAATTTAAATAGAAGTGATTGTCATTGTCCAGACTGTTCAGATTTCACAAGCATACAGCAATGAGGTCTGTAGATGTTCACTTTTGGAGTCAATCTAATACCTCTTCTTTCCCACACTTCCTTTTGGAGCCTCCAAATACTGAACTAGTTTGGCAATGTGAGTGTCAACCTCATTGTCAATGTGTACCACCTTGGAAAGGACACTGCCAAGGTTAGTAAACTTGTCCACAATGTTCAAAACTTTTCCATTTGCTATAATCGATGGTTCCATATATGGATAGTGTGGTGCTGGCTGATGGAGCACCTGTGTTTTCTTGGTGTTAATTGTTAGAACAAAATTATCACAAGCAACAGAGAATCAATTTACACTTTGATGCATCTCAACTTCAGAGGCTGCATAGAATGCACAGTTATCTGCAAATAGAAAATCCTGCACCAGCCCTCTCTCCACTTTGGTCTTGGCTTGTAACCTTTTTGATTTGAAGAATTTGCCACCAGTGCAGTAACTGATCTTAAGGCCATGTTCATCCTCAGGGTAAACATGGCTGAAAACATCATGCTAAAAAGTATGGGAGCAAGGACACATCCTTGTTTTACTTCATTGGTGACTGGAAAATCTCCAGGGCATTGCCCACCATCTGTAAACTAGGCAAGCATGCCATCATGGAACTGATGTACAATACTGATGAACTTCTCTGGGAAACCAAATTTTGACTTAATTTTCCAAAAAATCTCATAACTGATGGTATCAAAGACCTTGGTCAGATCTACAAATGTTGTATACAGATCTCTGTTCTGTTCCCAGCATTTTTCCTGGAGTTGTTGGACAGCAAATACCATATCAACTATTCCTCGACCTTTTCTGAAGTCACTCTAGTTCTCAGGGAGGTGACCATCTTCCATGTTAAGGATCAGCCTATTGAGAATTCTGGCAAGAATCTTACCATCAATGACTAAAAGAGAAATACCCCTGTGATTGTCACAGAACAATCTATTCCTTTTACATTTAGAGAGATGGACAATGAAGGGATCCTTGAATTCTTGGGGGATAACTTCTTCATGCTATATAATCTGGAAAATTTCAGTTAGTTTTTGAATGAGCAATGGACCCCCCACATTGTAGCTCTTAAATGGAATAGAATCAGCACCAGGTGATTTATCACTTGAAAAGAGTCTAATGACATTCAAAACCTCTTCTTCAATTGGAACTTCATCTAGGGACTCATTGACTTCAACTTGAGGTAAGCAGTCAATGGCTTCTACATTGATTGATGCAGATGATTGATCTGCTGCTATTGTTCTGAGATTATTACCAGGATGGCCTATTCCCCCTGGAGGGCAGAGGTGTGAATACAGGATTTGGGGATTTAAAACTGTAAGGTATCTTAGATATCCTATCCATTCATTTTACAAAGAAAGAAACTTCAAAGAAGCAACAAGCAGTAGCTTCAGAGATAGGGACTGATTCAATTTGGCTCACAGTCCTAGCCAAGAGTTGTCCACTTTTCCACTAGAGGTGTGGGATCTTATGGGATAGCTTCTTCAGCCCTGTGTGATTGGGGAAGAAGATTTTCCTTATCATATTCCTTGTTATCGTGCCTTAATTAAATTGCCTTTGTTTTAATGTATCACCACGATAAAGGGTAAAAATCCCACATGTACAAAAATATTCATAGTACCTCTTTTTGTAGTGACAAAGAATTGGAAATTGAAGGGATGCCTATCAATTGGGGAATGGCTGAACACATTTAGTATATGCATGTGATGGAACACTATTGTTCTATAAAAAATCATGAGGAATGGGATTTCTTTTTTTAAATTTTATTTATTTAAGGCAATGGGGTTAAGTGGTTTGCCCAAGATCACACAGCTAAAAGAAATGGAATTTCAGAAAAGCCAGGAAAAACTTGCATTAATTGATGCTGAGTGAAATTAGCAGAACCAGAAGAACAATATTCACATTAACAACAATGTAGAGTGATGATTAACATGAGGGATCCATTTATTTCAGCAGTACAATAATCAAAGACGATTTTAAAAGACTCATGATAGAAAATACCATCCATATCCAGAGAAGGAACTGTGGAATTTAAATGAAGACAAAAGTTTATTATCTTCAATTTTTAAAAGTTGTCATGTAATTTTTTTCTAATGTTTTCTTTCCTCCATTTAGATCTGATTCTTCTCTCTCAACTTGTTAAATATAGATCTATCTTTAGAATGGTTATAAATATAGAGCTTATCAGATTGCTTTCTGCCAGGGGGAGGGGGAAGAGAAGGGAAGGGAAGGGAGGGAGAAAAATTGTAAAACCAAAAAAACTTGACAAAAATGGTTGTTAAAACTACTATTATATGTAGTTGGAAAAATAAATAAAATATTTTTTTTAAATTACACCTAGTGTATTGTAATAAAAGTGAAGTAACAATGGGATGAAACACAAGATAAGAGAAGAAAAACAAATGACAAAATTCACTGAAGTGCTTTGGGTTAACTTTACTTCTGAATCCAAGGTTTCACTTGAGGAAAATTGCCTGAATTTAATGCATAATTTCCCATGGTGATAGATCATAGGCAGCACCCCTGATGGAGATTAATATAGACTGGGATCTAGTGAGCACTGAACTA
Organism: Macrotis lagotis; assembly: GCF_037893015.1. NCBI lineage: Eukaryota > Metazoa > Chordata > Mammalia > Peramelemorphia > Peramelidae > Macrotis > Macrotis lagotis. The sequence continues at coordinate 95,819,668 of NC_133661.1, forward strand.
CTGTATTTGTCATAGGAAGTCCAGAGTTCATGGAGGGATAACTAAATTAAAATGGAAGGGGCCCAATGTCATTCATAAGGTGCTACAAATGAGATAAGCTCAAAAGTAAAGAGTCCAAAGTAGCTAAAATTCAAACCAAAAGCATTTCTAAGTCATTAACTACTACTTTCAGGGATAACAACCTGAGTAAAGTTCTTGGTATGGAAAGAATATTTTGGGGATCAGAGAAAGAAATAACACACTTGGACTTGAGGTGTGAGGTAGCCACTTGCTTTAGACAGAGGTTCTTGTCCTAGTGGTCTGAGAACTTGTTTTTAAAATTTTTTTGGCAACTATATTTCAATTTAATTAGTATCCTTTGTAATCCTATGTGTTTTATTTTATACATCTAAAATACTATTTTGAGAAGTGCAAAATAGAATTCATCAGACTGCCAAAGGGATGTATAACATAAAAAAGGCTAAGAAACTCCATTCTAGGGGCAGCTAGGTGGTGCAGTGAATAGAGCACCGGCCTTGGAGTCAGGAGTACCTGGGTTCAAATCTGACCTCACACACTTAATAATTACCTAGCTGTGTGGCCTTGGCCAAGCCACTTAACCCCATTGCCTTGAAAAATCTAAAAAACAAAAACAAAACAAAAGAAAAAACTCCATTCTAGACTGCTTGTCCTTGTTAGCCTTTATCTTTAGGGAATAGAGGAGAGCAAGCATTTATCAAGCAGAAACTGTTATCTCATTTGATTCCTAACAACCCCAAGAGTTTTTTACTTGGAGAAACTGAGGCAGACAGAAGTTAAATGACTTAAATGTAGTATCTGAGGTTAAATTTGAACTCAAGTCTTTCTGACTCTAGGCCCAGGGCTGTATCCACTGCTCTATCTAGCTACCTTCCCATTCCAGTAAGCTTCTTTACTTCAGTATGTGCTTCAGTATACATATCCTAAGGCCCCTAGACCTGGGAAAGGAGTATGTAGGATCTCAACATGTGATGACATTACTCCTTGTCAAATACAAACTAGGGTCTATTTGCACACAAGGTAAAAGAATATTTGTCCTGGGACACATGAAAAGGTCTGTAAAATTCAATTGGTTGCTAGTTGGGAGTTGCTGGCTTAGTCTGCTATCTCTTACTTATTATTTAATTCTTTGTGACCCTATTTGGGGATTTCTTGGCAAAATATATTGGAGTGATTTACCATTTCCTTCTCCAATACATTTTACAAATGAAGAAACTGAGGCAAACTGGATTAATTGATTTGCCCAGGATCACATTTCAGGTCAGGTATTCTATGCACTTTGGCACCACTCACCTGTCCCAGATTTCCTTGGGAATTCTGATACTTGATCTTGTCTTGAAATTGCATTCTTATTTCAAATCTACCTCTCCCCCTCCCTCAAAACCCCCACTCTTTTGGATTTCTAGCTAAAATTAATTACTCTCCACTTTCCAGGGTGTTACAAATACTTTTAAAATTTTTTTAAAGTTCTCTAAATGTGATTTGTTGCTACTGTTATTTTAAGGAGTAGTTACATTCTTTTTTAAAGATAATATCTAATTTATTCATTCTGAACATTTTTATGGTTTGGTGGCATCTGACTTTTTGTGACTCCATTTGGGGATTTCTTGGCAAAAATTCTGGAGTGGTTTACCATTTCCTTCTCCAGCTATTTTTATAGATGAGGAAACTGAGGCAAACAGGGTGTAGTGATTTGCCTAGAGTCACACAGGTAGTAAATGTCTGAGGGCAGATTTGAACTCATAAATATGAGTCTTCCTGACTCCATTCCTGATGCTCTCTCCCCTTTAGGTGTGCCACCTAAAAGCTACATATAACCTTTGTAAGTGTTGTTACCTTGCCAAGAGAAAAGAAACTATTGAACTCTGACTAGAATGCTCAAGGGAAGGCTTTCCAAAATGTTAAATATTATATATCAAAGCACATAAAGGAATTTGCTTGTTTGTACAGCTCTTTCCTTCCCCCACCTCAAGAAGATTCTTGGATCTCATTGAAGTTTGACTAGACCACTTCTGATCACCAAAAAATGTCGAAGCTGATTCTGGATGATCATCTGTCCATGGTGCTGAAAGGGGAGGTTGGCAGAGATGCAACAAATGTAGTGGGAAAAGCAATAACTGTGGGACCTTAAGAAAATAACATTTACTCTCTGAACCTTATTTTATACATCCTTAGAATGGTAATGGCAATATCCAGGTAGTACCTACTTCACAGGATTTGTTGCAAAGCTTAAGTGAAAAATAAAAAGGGTCTGAATGAGAACGTGATCTCACATCCTAGGAGTGATGTTTTTGAACAACTGCTTGGAAGGAAATAAGGCACTTCCATGGCCCAGATGGGTTGGCTTAGGTGAATGACATAGAAGATAATTCAGAATTCTTGAACACTTGGGACACAAGATTTGAGAGAGGAAAAAAGAAAGGAGGGACTAGATGAAACATAGGCATAATTACTTGCCAGTGCTCTCTCCCTAGGACTGAGTTAATGGTGATTTCCCTGGACTTCAAGTTGGTAGCTGCTTCTAGGTGGCTTGCTCAGGAGTGTTAGTGCAACCTTGGGTAGCAGAGTGTATGGTTTGGTCCAGCAACTGCCTGAACCAGGTGGAGGAACTCAGTACCTAACATAGTCCCAATCCCTTTAGGAGGGCCTGTAGTTGTGGGAAGTTTATATCCAGAAAAAAGTCCTTGATTTCTCTCTTGAAAACAAGCTCAGGAATCAAGGGAAAAATTCCCTGAGTTTCAAGGGGAATCACTGAAAAGTAAGGGATTGGAATTGAGATGGGGGCTGCTATTGCTGCCATCGCCATCCTTTTCCTAATTGTTTTGCTTTTGATTACAATGTGAAGACAAGGCAAGTTGGGTTTTTGTAAATTTTCATACATTTTAAACTTAAATACAAAATAAGAAAAAGAACGTTGCCATGTACACAGCAGAACATGAGAGAATTCAATATAAAATAAAAAAAATTTCCAACTCAATAAAATATATAAAATAAATACTGCATGTTGTTTTCAAAACTATCCAGCTTTTCTTTGCTTCCTTGCAATTTTTCTGCAATTTGTTAGCATAGTTGATTCTGAGGAGAGGTTTCCAGTGTAATGACAATAAAAGAGAATGAGACTTTGATATCATAAGAGAAGCAGGTCCCCTGGGAAGGGCTGCTCAGTACCCCTATTGCAGAATTAAGAGAGGCAGAGCATGTTTCATGAATGTTAGCCTCCACTTTAACTAAGTGATACCTGAGTTTCTCTCCAACACTGTGATTCTCTTATGGCAGAGGTCTGCAATAAATTCACTTCTCCTTAGCTCCCTTTTAACTTTTCTAAAGGCAATTGTGCTAGTACAAATCTGTCACCATTTATCTGAGCATCTTTGAACAATCTTTGTGTATTTGTATGTGTATACTTAACTGAAACAAAGGCAGTATGTTACCATGGCATCTCCTAATTTCCTGGGGTTTCTTTAATTATCTTGTGGCTCAGCCCTAATGTTATTTTAATGTTAGTTTGTGGGATGGGGGTGGAGAAGGAAAGCAGCAGTATATATAGAAATAAATTTGTATTCTTTGACCCATACAAGATGAGCTTGGCAAATAAAGAACATGACAGATTTTGGAAAGGTCTCCCCTCTAGGCGGTGTTTCCTCCATCAATTTTATAGCCCCCAACAGAGTCACATTGATTGGTGATTTGGGGCTGATGGAATATGTTTCTATTTCCCCTGATGCTCCAATTCATTTTTAAAATCATTGTCTGATGCTGAGCCTGGTGCATGACTGGGGCATTGTCAGTAAATATTCCAATAGGTTGAGGAGTGGCTGTTCCATGGGAGAGCTCATTCAGGTGCTTCAGAAGTCAAGCCCTGAGTAGTTTACCTGAATTAGATTAGCAAAAGCCTCTCTGAAATTCTCAGAAGCTAGCAAATTTGGGGACAGCAGGGGAAAGAAGTTAAGGTCAATTATACCTTTCCTAAGATAGAATAGGCCATTTATAGTACTAGAAATCATCATATAGGCACTCAAAGATCATGTCAGGTAATGGTATGAGGGAGAATTATATTTCAGGTGGTGTTTGGACATGATTAGGGGTTCCTAACTCTCTTTGGGGGTGTATGTGATGGACCCCTCTGGTAATCTGGGAAGTTTATGTACTGATTCCTTAGAATAATTTCAGTGTATAAAATAATATATATATATATATATATATATACATAAAATTACAAAGAAAACAAAAAGTCAATGAAAATAAAGAAGTCATATTTTTCCCATCTAAGTTCACCTTATATGGAAAAGACCCTCTGATATTTATCCATAAAACTTCTAGGGGTCTTTACATCCCAAATTAGGAACCCCTACTTTGGATATTATCTAAAATTTTTGATTCTACTGTTCAAGCCTATGGAGGATATAGAAATGATGCCTCTCTAACCTTAAGGAACTCATAACCTAGTAGAGGTAAGCTCCCTGAGGGTTAGGGGTTTTCATTTTTGCCTTTTTTTGTATGATCAGTATCTAGCAAAATACCTATCAATAGTAGGCATACATTGAATGTATGTGGAATTAAATTGAAAATGGGTCATATACACAAAGAACTTTGTTGCAAAATAGAGTAGGGGGATAATTGATAGATGTTTACAGAAGACAGAGATCATCCCAGGAAAGAATAAAGGAAGTCTTCATGAAATTGGGAACCTATGAGCTAGGCCTTAAAAGATAAGTAGGATTTCAATAGGTATGTATTAGTGGGGAGATCATTTCAAGGAAGGGCACTGTCTTTTTGATGGAAAGGAAAAGTTTTACCACTTGCCATATGACTTTGGACAAATCATTTTATCTCTCTAGGCCTCAGTTTCCTCATTTGTAAAATGACTGAGTGGATATGCATGACTTATTTGAGAAACTGTTATCCAATAAGATGAAACTGGATATATCCTTACTTGTGAGAAAGACTCTAATAAAGCCAAAAGCGATGGACACTCAAGAGTTGGACTAAATGATTTTTAAGATACCATTCAGTTCCAAGATTTTATAATTCTTATTGTGAGAGGTAGCAAATTACAATGGAAAGAATAATGAATTTGGGGGCAGAGGGTATATACTACCTTTGTTACCTGGGACAAATCACTTCCTATCCCTCAATCTCAGCCTCATGTATAAAATGAGGAAGTTGAATAAGATTACCTTTGATGTAGGTTTTCATCACCTTTTTGAGAATACTAGTTATGTGACCCTGGGCAAGTCATTTAACCCCTATTTGCCTCCATTTCTCATATGTAAAAGGGGGACATACTAGAGAAGGAAATGGAGTCTAGAGTTGTCTGGTTAATGGCAGGGTTAGATCTTTGAATCTATAAGGTACTCTTCTCTCTTTTATTTTTGCAAGGCAAATGGGGTTAAGTAACTAGCCCAAGGCCACACAGCTAGGTAATTACTAAGTGTCTGAGGCTGCATTTGAACTCAGGTCCTCCTGACTCCAGGATTGGTGCTCTATCCACTGCATCACCTAGCCACCCTTTTGACTCAATAATCAATGAAATCAACAATTATTTATTTTTGCATAGTTATGTTATACTTCGAAGACAGAGCTAGGTTTCATTTTCTTTTTGGGAAACTTATTAGCTATGTGTCTTTGAGCCAGGCCCTTAACCTCACTATACCTTGGTTTCCTCATCTATAAAATAAAGGAGTTGGACTCACATTACAAAGGACTCACCTTTAAATCTATGATCCTATGCCAGGAAAATAATGATAACAGTCCATTTTTAAATAGGAAAATTGAATAACAGTTCACGTTTAAATAGCATTTTACAACAGAATCAGAATCACAGAGCTTGAAAGGTTCCTTAGGGATTACCTGACCCAATGTTTTTATTTTATAAATGGGAAAACAAAGATCCAAAGAGATCAGGTGAGTTATCCAGGGTCACACATCTAATTGATGACAGATCTGCAATCAGAATCCAGATTCACCAATCTCCCATCCCATTGTTTCATCTATTCCATCATACTGAAAATAATTGTAAAGGGTCAGTGTCAGGCAGCTGGCAACATCTAAAAAAGAAGAATATGAGAATATGATTTTCCATGGCCTTCAGAGATGAAAATAAAGAGATAAGTCATATTCTTGGGACAAAGAAGGAAGGGAACATTTTCTTTGTGTTTTGAGGTTTATAAATTGAAGGAATACAATCTCTTCTAGCCCATTCCTGTCATTTCCCAGATTCAGAGAAATTAAGTGATTTCACCAAGGTCACATAATTAATCAGTCAGAGTCAAGATTTGAAACTAGGTCCTCTGACTTGAATCTTATTGATCTATCCACTTTCTCACACAATCTCCTACCATCTTTCAGAGCACTGAGAAATTTCAAATAATGACACTTTAATTTTGAGAGATACCAACAACCTTAATATTGGTTCTTAATATTGGTTGCTGTTGCTCAGTCCCTGAGTCATGCCTGACTCTGTCACCCCACAGATTTTTGTCCAGAGAGCATTCTGGGCAAAATAATGAATGATTTGCCTTTTCTTTCTCCAGTATGTCCCCTTTTAATAAATGAGGAACTAAGGTAAATAGAGGTTAAGTGACTTGTCCAGGGTCACACAACTAGTATGTCTTTCAAAGAGTCAACAGACCCTAGATCCTCTTGTAAATGTCTGAAGTTTAGATCTGAACTCATATCATTTTACCAGCCCAGTGTTCTTACGTTGGTAGTCAAGAACAATGGATTTCCAGAACAGCTTATCCTGCTGAGGCTGCAGAGACCTTTCCCATTGCCCTATCAAGAGGATTTTCCAGTTTCAGTTACCTCCAGGGGCTTTAGTGATTGTGGGTTCTATCTTCCTTCCTCCCTTGATACTTCTACTTTCCTGGTGCTCAACCCTTCCATGCATGTCTCTGAGGGGCTACTTACTATTATGGGGGTGGGGAGCTTGTGTGTGCATTGGAAGGCAGCAGGGTTGCAAGCCAACACCAGAATCCCCTGCTTCCACAATATAATGCATGAAATCAAACACAAATTTGTTTCAGCCAACAGTTTTTTCCTTTTTCTTGGCTGAGTCTATTTCAGTGGGACTTTCAAGGGCTTGTCAGCGCCATCTGGTGGCCACTGTGATTTCATGTCCAGAAGGTCTGGCGCTGCCATCTAGTGGCTCCTTTGGAATATATCAACTAAGTTTACTCTGAGTAAAGCTCCAATAATTGTGTAACTCAAGAAGACAGCTGAAGACTGTTTTTTTTTTAATAATTTGTATTTGTTTATTTTTAATTTTGGAATAAAAAACGAATTTCCCTAACACAGTATAATACAAAGATGATCACACATGAAACTGCCATTTTCTATTATTTGATAATTCTTTTAAATATATAATAAAGCTTTCATGTAATTTCCCCCCTTTATTCCTTCACTCCCCTTGCCATAGAGATGATTACCATTAGATACAAGCATATATTATATATACATATATATATATAGATATATGCACACACTTGTATATACTTGTATATATCCTTGTATATATCCACTTGTGTTTGTGTATATATAATATATATATTATATATACTTGCATATATAAATGGTGTGTGCATGTGTGTGTGTGTGTGTGTGTGTGTGTGTGTGTAAAATCATTCTGTACAAATGTCGATTTATCGGTTCTTTCCATGGGTGCAGATAGTGTCTTCCTTCATAGATCCTTTGCAGTTAATTTGTGTATTTATATAGGATAGTGGATTAAAACCAGAATCCTCCAATATGTTGTTTACAAGAAGCACATTTGAGGGGGCAGAGTCAAGGTGGCAGAGCAAAGACTGGGAGTCCTGTGAGTTTTCCTCCAAACCACTCCAAATATCTTCAAATGATTCTAAACAAATTTTAGAATGGCAGAACTCACAAAAAGTGAAAAAATTTTCCAGGGGCAGCTAGGTGGTATAGTGAATAGAAAGAACAACAACCCTGGAGACTGGAGGACCTGAGTCCATAGCCAACCACAGACACTTAATAATTACCTAGCTGTGTGACCCTGGGCAAATCACTTACTCCATTGTCTTGCTAAAAGAAAAAAATCCAATCCAAGACAATTTAGAAGATCTGAGAGAAGAATCTGTTGCACTGGAGTTAGAAAGGACTCATAATACCACCTCTGTTGTACCATCTAGGAACCTGGATCCCTAAGGAGACCCAGGTCCTGCAGTGATGGCAGTTTCTATACTGACCTTTCAGCCAAAGACGATTGAGAAGGTCAGCAGGCAAACTGCAACAACAGAGTAAGAACAGAGCCCAGTTCAGCACAGATCTCAGCACAGACCCAGCCCCAGGGACCCAGGAGCAGGCCTGAGGACCCACCCAGCAGTTGCTTCCAGAGTGCTCAGCCCATGAATGATAAAGGGGTCAGAGTAGACTATAAAGATCCCTTTGCTATCCCTGAGGTAGAACTCTTTTATTTTGCCCATACTTAGATCCCAGGTTATAGTCTGGGACCCCATTCTCAAAAATATGGAGCAGAAGCAGAACAGACCTTACTGCTTGCCTTGGAGTAGGAAGCCTCTTCAGGGATCCAGGGCAGAAAGGAGTGCTTGTGGACATCCAAAAGGAGTTGAGAACTTGCAGGTTCCTGGAGGTGTCCCTGAAAATAGGTACAAATAACCTCAAATGCTTAGGACTATGTCCTCTACCCTGGAAGCAGAGCCCCATCTTAACAGAGAGTTAAAATCAAGTCATGGGCTGGGGAAATGAGCAAACAACAGACGAAAAAATTCCAACCATAGACAATTACTTTTGTCCTATAGAGGATCAAAATACACACTCAGAAAACAAAGTCAAAAATCTCAGCTTCCAAGCCTTTAAAATATGAATTGGTTTCAGGTTATGGAAGAGCTCAAAAAATATGTTGAAAATCAAATCAGGGAGATAGAGGAAAAATTGGGAAGAAAAATGAGAGTGATGCAGGGAAAATCATGAAAACTGCATCAGCAGCTTGGTGAAGCAGATGCAAAAAGTACTGAAGAAAATAACATCTTAAAAACCAGTTTGAGGTGGAGTTAGGTGGTGCAGTAAATAGAGAATCAGCCCTGGAGTCAGGAGGACCTGAGTTCAAATCCTGACTCAGATGCTTAATTGCTTAGCTATATGAACTTAGGCAAGTCACTTAACCCCATTGCCTTAAATAAAATGAAATTTAAAAAGACAAGCAGTTTGGATCAAATGGGAAAAACCAGTCCATATGGCCAATGAGGAGAAGAATGCCTTAAAATGCAGAATTGGTCAGATGGAAAATGGGATACAAAAGTTCTCTGAAGAAAATAATTCCCTTCAGGGAAACCTGAAGGGTTTTGCATGAACTGATGCTGAGTGAGATGAATAGAACCAGAAAAACACTCTACACCCTAACAGCAACATGGGAATGATGATCAGCCTTGATGGACTCACTCAATCCATCAGTTCAACAATCAGAGACAATTTAGGGCTCTCTGTAATGGAGAATACCATCTGTATCCAAAGAAACAACTGTGGAGTTTGAACAAAGACCAAGGACTATTACATTAAATTTAGAAAAAAAACTGGTATCTTATTTTCTGATCTTGCTATCTCTCATACTTTATGTTTCTCTCTTATCACACTCAATATGGATCAATGTATACCATGGAAACAATGTAAAGACTGACAAATTGCCTTCTGTGGGGGATGGGGGGAAGGGAGGTAAGATTAGGGGGAAAATTGTAAAACTCGAAATAAATAAAATCCTTAATAAAAAAGAAAATAATTCCCTCATATATAGAATGGAGCTAAGGGAATCTGATGATTTTCTGAAAAATCAAGAAACAATAAAACAAAACCAAAAGACTATTCTGAAAAACTAGAAGGAGATATGAAATATCTCATTGGAAACTGACCAAGAAAACAGCAGAGATAATTTAAAAATTATTGAATTGCCTGGAAGTCATGACCAAAAAATGACTCTACATGACAATTTTCAATAAATTATCCAGGAAAACTGTAATGAATCCACCAATCAACTCCTGAAAGGGATCCCAAAATGAAAATTCCCAGGAATATTATAATCAAATTTCAGAACTACCAAGTCAAAGAAAAATTATTGCAAGTAGTCACAAAGAAGCAATTCAAATATCAGGGAGTTACAGTCAGGACAACATAAGATTTAGCAGGTTCTACATTAAGGGCTCGTGGGGCTTGGAATATGATATTCTGGAAGGCAAACAAACTTGGATAACAACAAAGAATCAACCACTCAGCAAAACTGAACATCCTCTTTCGGGAGAAAAGATGGACATTCAATGAAATTAGGGAACTTTCAAACGTTATAAAATGACCAGAGCTAAACAGAAAGTTTGATCAACATGTACAGGAAGCAGGTGAAGCCTAGAGAGGGTGGATGGGAAGGGCAAATTATGAGGGATTTCTTGTATGGGAAGATGATACTGATAACTCATGAGAACCTTCTCATTTATTAGGGCAGTTAGAAGGAATATATACATTATATATATCATACATAAATACACACATATACAAATGAATTTGAAGGTATAATATATTTTAAAAAGATAGAGTTAATGGAGGAGAAAGGAATGGAAAAGGAGAAAGGTATAGGAGAAGTAGAATGGGTTAAGTTATTTTACATAAAAGAGGTAAGAAAAAGCTTCTGCAGTGGAGTGGAAGATGGAGAAGGAGAGGCGAGTGAGTGAGTTAGCCTTACTCTCATCAGAATTGACTCAGAGAGGGAATAGCACACGTTACAGAAATCTATTTTTACCCTAGAGAAAAATAGGAGAGAGGAAAGGGATGGGAGAAAGGGGAGGGGAGTGTACATAATAGAAGAAAAAGATCATGGGAGAGGGTAGTCACACATAGCACATTTTTTAAAATTATATTTTGTTTTTTAAATTTTACAATTTTTTTGCCAATCTTGCTTCCCTGCCCTCACCCCCACCCCCACAGAAGGCAGTCTGATAGTCTTTACATTGTTTCTATGCTATACATTGATCAAAATTGAATGTGTTGAGAGAGAAATCATATCCTTAAGAAAAAATAAAATATAAGAGATAGAAAAATTACATAATAAGATACCATTTTAAAAAAATTAAAGGTCTTTGGTCTTCGTTTAAACTCCACAATTCTTTCTGTGGATGCAGATGGTATTCCCCATCATGGATACTCTAAAATTGTCCCTGATTATTGCACTGATGGAATGAGCAAGTCCATTAAGGTTCATCATCACCCCATTGCTATTAGGATATACAATGTTTTTCTGGTTCTGCTCACCTTGCTCAGCATGAGTTCATGCAAATCCTTCCAGGCTCCTCTGAATTCCCATCCCTCCTGGTTTCTAATAGAACAATAATGTTCCATCACATATATACCACAGTTTGTTAAGCCATTCCCCAATTGAAGGGCATTCACTTAATTTCCAATTCTTTGCCACCACAAACAGGGCTTCTATGAATATTTTTGTACAATATGTTTTACCCTTTTTCATCATCTCTTCAGGCTATAGACCCAGTAGTGGTATTGCTGAATCAAAGGGTATGCACAGTTTTGCTGCCTTTTGGGCATAATTGAGTATAATTCCAAATTGCTCTCCAGAAAGGTTGGATGAGCTCACAGCTCCACCAATAATAACTTGATGTCCCAGATTTCCCACAATGCTTCCAAAACTGATCATTTTCCTTTCTGGTCACATTGGCCAGTCTGAGAGGTGTGAGGTGGTACCTCAGAGATGCTTTAATTTGCATTTCTCTAATCAGTAATGATTTAGAGCAATTTTTCATTTGACTATGGATCATCTTGATTTCCTCATCTGTAAATTGCCTCTGTATATCCTTTGACCATTTGTCAATTGGAATGGCTTATTTTTTTATAAATATGACTCAGTTCTCTATATATTTTAGAAATGAGTTCTTTGTCAGAAATATTAGTTGTAAAAATTGTTTCCCAATTTAATACATTTCTTTTGATCTTGGTTACAGTGGTTTTGTTTGTGCAAAGGTTTTTAATTTAATGTAATCAAAATTATCTAGTTTGTTTTTAATGCTATTCTCCCTCTCTTGATGCAACACACTCTTGGGGAGGGACAAGGTGAAAGGAGAGAGAAAATAGAATAAGAGGATGAAGATAAATACAGTTAACAAAGATAACTGTGGGAAAGAAATATTGAAACAAGTTTCTCTGATAAAAACTACATTTCTCAGATAACTGTCAAATTTATTTAAAAAAATAAGAGCCATTCCCCAAAAGATGAGGTTATCGATACAATCAATTAAAAAAATTTTTTTAATGTCCTTCCTCACTATTGATGGGAAAAGTGCAGATTGGAATAATTCTGAGATATTACTTTATACCTATTGGATTGGCTAATAGGACAGAAGGAGAAAAATGACAAATGTTGAAAAGGATGTAGGGAACTGCGACATTGCTGCATTGTTGGAGGAGTTGTTAAATGATTTAACAATTCTGTAAAATAATTTGGAATTATGCCCAAAGGGCTATAAATCCATGACCACCTTTGACCTGGCAGTGACCTTGTTAGCTCTATATTCCAGTAGCAATGAAATACAAGAAAAAAAGAATCTATATGTATAGGGATATTTATAGTAGTAGTTCTCTTCTGGTGACAGGATGCTGGAGATTGAAGGAATTGAGATGAAATGCTATTCCATTATGGGGAATGATGAACAGGATGCTTTCAGGAAAAAGCTTACACAAGCAAATGCAATGCAGAATGTACCATATACAAAGTAACAGTAATATTGCAGGATGATCAACTGTGAATGATTTATGTTTTCTCAGTAATGCTGTGACCCAAGAGGACTCTGAAGGATTTTAAGATAAAGAATTCTGCTATCCCAAAGACAGAGCTGATGGTGTCTGAATACATGCTTTTTTTTCATTTTTTTCTTGAGAATTCTCTTTTTTGGAAGGATTAATGTTTTGACCTACACTAAATAACTTACTTTCTTATTGAGGGGGAGTGGGGTAGGAGGAAGGGAAAGAATTTGGAACTCAAGGATTTGAAAGTAAATGTTGAAACTTATTTTTGCATGTATTTAGGGAAAAGTTTTAAAAATAAATAAATAAAAATAAAGAAACACATTTAAGCAGATACACGCACAGAGTAAAGGTAAAAGGATGGAGTAAAATATATAATTGGTCTGTAAAACTTCTCTTTTGTTTCTCCTAAATCTTTTACATAAAATTTTCCATTGAGTTCTGGTCATTTTGTCACAAGCATCTGAAAGTTTTTCAATTTTTTTGAATGACTTCATTTTACTCAGGCTTATACTAAGCTTTGCTGGTAAGTTATTTTTGGTTGTAAATACAACTTCTTTGCTCTTTTAAATATGATGTTCCAAGCCCTTTAGTCTTTTAATATAGAAGCTGCCAGATCATGTGTTAACCAGATTGCAATTCCATGATCTTTAAATTTTTTCTCTTGTTGATTATAAATTTTTTTCCTTAACATGGAAACTTCAGGGTGGCTATTTTCTTCTGGTGAGTTTTCATCTTGGAATCTCTTTCAGGTAGTGATTGATGAATTTTTTTCTATTTCTGTTTTACCCTCTCATTCTATAAATTCAGGACAATATTTCTTGATGATTTCTTGTAATATATTTTAATCATAACTTTCTAGTAGTACAATAATTCCTATATTGTCCCTTCTCAATGTATTCTCTAGATTAGTTGTTTTTTCTAATAAATATTTCACTTTTTTATTTTTTTAATTTGACTATTTTTTTTTATTTCTTGGTGTCTTATAATGGCACTAAATTACCCTTGTCCAATTCTAGTTTTTAAGAAGTTACTTTCTTCCTTAAGGTTTTGAATCTCTTTTTCTAATTGGTTGACTTTTTTTCATAATTTTCTTGATATTCTTGATTTGGTCTTATTTAAATGTTTTTCTTAATTTTTCTTCAATCTCTATTATCTGTTTTTAAAGTATTTCAAAGCATTTCCAGGAATTCTTTTTGGACTTGTGAAGATTTGGCAATTTTCTTTAAAGTAGAAGTATCTTTTTTAATTGTGAAATCTTCTTTTAAGCATGATCTCAGATTTTCTCTATCTCCAAAGTAGTTTCTGAACTGGCTTATTCATTATTTTTAATTTTTATTTTAGGAGATTATTATTATAGACAGGTTCTAGTCCCAAGGTATTGGGGGAAAAGTGATGTCTCAAGTTGTTTTCTAGTTCTATTTGGGGGAGTCTGTCTTCAGGCACCCCTCTCCATCCAGGATCCCTCTAGCCTCACTGTCATAACAAAGGTTCTTGTTCTATGCAGTCCCTCTAGCAGCTACAAACTTCAACTCTACCCACCTCTGTCCTGGAACTGAAACCAGGCATTCTGTTCTCCTGCAAGTGCCTATAGCCAGTGAGCAAGACTATAGCCCTTTTGCTACCATACACTCCAGTCATGTACCCCTCCTTGCCCACTGCTGTATCCTGAGACAACACAACTGGATCTGGTATCCCATGGCAGTGGAGGATACTTCAATCTTCTCCTACTCAGCTGTCCAAGACCCACTCTGTCTGGTGAAAAGTTTTTGGCCAAGGCATCCAGGGTCTTTTGCTTGTTGGATTCAATGGATTCTGCCTTGAAGGTATTTACACTTCAGTTTGGTCAAATCTCTGCCCCAGGAAGTCAGGTTTTTCCTAAAGTTCTCCCAAGTTTTCTTAGGAGGACAACTGCTTTACCCTGACTTTTAATTATTTCTGCCATTCAAAGTTCACTTTGAGGCAATATTTTTTATCTTATTTATGGGAGAAATTTGGGAAGTCCAAAATTTCCTGTTCTGCCATCCTTCCAGAATCCTCTTCAAAGTGATGCCTTTTAAAGTGTTCTTTGACTCTCCACTTTTTCTGAGATTAGTTAATTATCCATCCATATTGTTTCTCTCAGATATGCTCCACTGTCAGACTGTTTCTATAGGATCTCTATTCAGATACTTGCTGAAATCTAATCAACTCTATTTAGGGACAGCTAGGTAGCTCATTGGATAGAATACCGGCCCTGGAGTCAGGAGTACCTGAGTTCAAATCTGGTCTCAGATATTTAATAATTACCTAGGTGTGTGGCCTTGGGCAAGCCACTTAACCCCATTGCCTTGCCAAAAAAATAAATCTATTTACATCCACAATTGTATCACCTCATTCACATATCTTCACTATCTTATTACTTTTCATATCATAGTTCTCTTTATTATTATTTTTACTGCCTCTTATAAGCACCTGAGAGATTGTAAAGTTAGGGTCCAAGTGGTGGGTCCATCATCCTTGATGGAGAAAACAGTCTGTGTAGTAGATTTTGTAAATCATTTTCATTTTTTCTCTATTTGTATTCTTCTTTGTTTTCATCCTTCAATAACCATGGGGTGCCATTCTTAATTTGATATTATGCCAAGCTCTCTTTAGGATAGTTTCACCCTCCATTGCTTCTCTCTGTTTTATGATATGGTAATGCTCATAATTGTCTATCATCCTTTTACAGATGAGTGATAGTCTAAGCTGATGTTTCCTTTGGTTGCCACATTTCTCCATTTTCCAAGGAAGTCAACTATTTGTTACAAAGGTGTTTCTGGGCTTCTTTTGATCTCATTATAGCAATTAATTTAGCATTGGTTTAACTTCTGAATGAAATTGTTATAGTATTGTTATTTCTGTTGTTCAGTTCCCATTTTAAAATTTTCAATAATTTTTCCAAATAACTCAAAAGTAAATGATCTTAATTATATACATATATTTTTTCTTATAGCCATTCTTTTTGTTTGCATAAATTCTAATCTTAGTCTGACAAGTTGATGGTCTCACTGGGTGCAGATAGCTGGTTTGTGTTTTCCTGTCTGTTAAAATGCATTTTTATTCTTTACTTGGTGTTTGCCATATCTAACACCTTGTAATTTTTTTTTAAATAACGTGTTCATAATACAGAGATATGGAGCTTCTGTACTATCTGCTCTTTTTGTCTTCTCTTATCTCTTTCTTCTGAACCATATTTTCCTGTATATTTTTCACATCCTTGGTTTTTCTCATCTTTGCACTAAAGTCAAGAACACCTGTTGATTTGATTTAGAGGATGTTATCAAATTGTTTCTCTTAATTTTTCTACAATATTGTTCTTGGCAACTGGTGTTGGTCACAAACATATTATTGCAGATCTTTTTACCAGTCATTTGTTTCATAATTCATTATGTTCAAATGTCTTGTGTAATAATATCTCTTGTAGTTGTTTTATTCAGTAGTTTTTAAGAAAACCTCCTCCATCAACTCTTTTCTCTGCCATTCTTCATTTTAACTGCACCTTCCCACTTTTTTATTTTAAGTATGGCAAAAATATGAAGATCAATATAATGCAATATCTCTACTACTTAACCATTATTTAAGGAGCTCACAAACTCAAGCTTGATCATCTTCCAACTGTGTAATTCTTAGCCCTCTTTGCATTGAAAAAGAGGGGGACTGCATAGAATTGAGGTCTATTCATTTAAAAAAATTCTTGGTTGCATGGGTTCTTCCCATTCAGTTATTTCAGTTGTATCTGATTATGATTCCATTTGGAATTTTCTTGGTAAAGATACAAGAATGGCTTGGCATTTCCTTGTCCAGCTCATTTTACAGATGAGGAAACTGCTACAAATAGGATTAAGTGACTTGCCCAGGGCCACATAGCTAGTATGTGTCTGAGACTATATTTGAACTCAGGTCTTCTTGACTCCAGGCCTAATGCTCTATCTACTACACCACCTAGCTATCCATTTCATGGGTCACCATGGCTAAAAATGTTTAATCCCCAAGTGGTTAGCCTACTGGTGGTGAGGCTATTCCTCAGGAAACAGAATAGGCCATAATAAAAGTTGTTCCAATATGATGGAATCTGTTAGAATTTGTGCTCTATTGGCATAGCTTCTGAAAACCTCTTAGAGTCAGCTCTATGCTGTGATGAAATTTCAGCATGAGACCTTTGTTCTCATCTCACCGATAAGGAAAATGAGACACAGGGAGAGTGAAGTACTTACACAAGTCCAAGGACTTAGAGCATGGATTCTTAATCTGAGGTCTATGAAATTGCTTTTAAAAAAATTTTGGATAACTATTTTGATAATAAAATTGGTTTGGTTTCATTTGTTTTAGGCATTTAAAAATATTTTCTGAGGAGTCCATAGGCTTCACTAGACTGTCCAAAGCATCAGAAAGATAATTATCACCTCTCTATCTAATAAATTCTAGTGAATCTCTATCTCCTCCAAGATAAAAAACAAAATTCTTTCTTTGGCATTCAAAACCTTTCATAAACAGTCCCCATGACCACATCACCCTGCCTTTCTAGTCTTCTTATAACATATACCCTGCCATCTCCTCTTCCACTCACCAAGGCAGACCTCCTGTTTCATAAACAAGAGAATTCGTCTCTCAGCTCTAAGCATTTCTCTTCCATATTTGCAATGCTCTGAATTTTCATCTCTGCCTGATTTTCTTCTGGTTCTGCATTCTACAGGAAACTTTTACCAACCTGAATGCAAATACCTTTTTTATGTTTTTTGCATTTTTCACTGTTTGTAGCCTGTTTGTACATACTTGTACACTAAGATGAGGAAGAAATTTCTGGTGTAGGCTCCCACTCCTTTCCCAGGTCATAGTAAATTCTTAAAAGTCTAATAGAAGTCATAATTCTTATGCTGCCTGTCTCCAAAGATGGTTGGGAACAACCTGTAAAGCTTAATGTGACATTCCCTCAGCTAAATCCCCAATCCTGAGGACAGTTATAGGGAACAGCTTAAGCAGACAGAGTATTCCACATGAGGTTCACTAAAAAGAGACTACTTTCTTTTTTAAAAAATTAGACCCATGATTGGATTGGCATAAGTAGCTCCCAGTGAGGAAATTCCTCTCCTTGAGCAGAATGGCACATTTCATTAAAACTTATATTCTCTGGGAGTTACCTAGATCACCAGGTTATGAAGTGATGTTTCTGGAAGATCTATAACCAGAATGCATGAAGGTGGGACTTCAATTATTCTAATATTAGTTATTTCTTTTCAAAAATTACAATATTGTTGTAATGGATAGATGAAACTTTGAGCTCATTTGGACTAACCCATTCATTTAGGAGATGAGGATACAGATGCCCAGAGATTACTGTTATTATAGTACCACTATTATTGATCCTGAGTCCTTATGAAGTATTTGGCATAGGTCATTTTGTCTTTTGTTGGTTTCTATTCTGAAGTTTTCTCTATACAATTGTAAGTTAAGGTAGAGACTTGTGCCTTGTAGGAGTTCAGTGAATCTTAAAGGCAGGAGAAAGTATTTTGAAATTGAAATTAAGAAGGCTTGGGTTCAAGTTCTTACTATATCATTTACTACTTATGTGACCATAAGCAAGCCACTTTCTCTGGGCCTCAGTTTCCTCCTACAAAACAGGGGATTTTGATTAGATAACTTTTAAGGTCTCTTCCAGTTCTAAATATTTGTTACTTTGAATGAAAAGAGATAAATGATAAAACATTGTGCAGGGAAATATTAATTTCTTACCATATTTGTAAAGAGTATTATAACCTAAGTTTTAAGCTAAAAATTTCACATAAGACTAGTCTAATTTTGGTGCAGAGAATGCTGATGCAGCACTATGCCTGCAAGAGGCATAAGACACTTTGGAAAGAGAAGACATTTTAAATTTCGTCTTCAAGAGAGAAATGTGCATGACTTCAGATTGTCTTTAGGACCTATACCAGGGAGGAGCAATGAAAAACCACTCTTGAAGACAAGTTAGGGAAACCAGCTCCTTAACATCTCCCTGATTTCCACTTTACCTCCCTAAAGATTTCAGGGGCTTTCTGTTTAAATGAGAGTTGAAAATCTTTATTGGTTGAATTGATACATCTGTTTCCCAGAGGGAGAAAACTCATTTAATCTGTGTATTTTCTGCTATATTCTAATTTAATTTCCTCTGATCTTTTGTTTGCTTAAATAGGTTTACTTGTCCTTTACCATTTGTAATGATCTTTTATGTAACTAACATTCAGTGGGAAGGAGTTATACTTCTTATATACCATATATGTATATGGTGAATGTAAGCAAAGGGATTTCCTTGCATTTTTTAAAGGATAGTGGCCAGGAAAGCTAGTGCCTTTTTTGTACTGAACAAAAATTTTACACTTTAGCCAACAATATTTAGAAAAGATAAGATTCTTTTCTAATATCTTTCCCCCCACCATGGTGACCAGCTTTATGCTCCCCTAGCATATATATATATATATATATATATATATATATATATATATATATATATATATACACACATATATGTAGAGAGAGAGAAATAGTCATATATACATATGGATTTTTATATATTCATATAAATACACACACACACACATACTTCTACTTCAGGTTTAGAGTTGATGAGAGCATCCTGATCTAATTCTGTATTTGCTTCTTTTCCATTATTTAAAAAAAATCTTAAAGATGTGTTCATCAGTAAGGTACTAGGGCACAGAAACAGAAAACTGCAACTGTGCCATGAATAATGGGAGATTCATTCATTCAAAAAGCATTTATTATGCCTCTATTATGTGCAAGGAACTGTTATAGGAATTTAGAGTACAAAGATAAAATCCTTAATACTTCAAGGATGTGTAATTTCATTAGTATGCATACTCCCTACATACCCTCCATATTCTTGGAGCACAGCTTCTGTATAATGCACAAGATAGACCTTGAGAATTATTCTAATGAATAAAATGCATTGCCCCTGTTATAATTCTTTCTGAACTTTGCTAGATTGCTCCTCAAACAGCAAAAATATAGAGTCCATTACTGGACTGACACTACTGTAAATAGGTGACCATGGGTTCTTTAAGAAGAAGACTGACAGGTCCTATTAACCTGGAAATGGTTCAAGTATGTGTATGAAAATGATTAGGAAAACTATTTGACTTAAAATGCTAAACTCCCTGAAGATATAGGACTTCTAGAATTCATCAAATCAAAGCAGGTATCAATTTAAATCCAAGTTTCTTAAACTATGATCCATGAGCTTGGGTTTTTATTTTGTTTTGGTTTTTGCAAGGCAATGGTGTTAAGTGACTTGCCTAGAGCCACCCAGCTAGGTAATTATTAGGTGTCTGAAGCCTGATTTGAACTCAGGTACTTTTGACTCTAGGGCCAATGCTTCTATCCACTGTGCCACCTAGCTGTCCCCATGAACTTGTTTCTTAAAAAAATATTTGAAAAGTCTGTTTCTATATGTTCAAAGTGGACCATGACACACAAAAAGGTTATGTATTCCTAATTTAAATAATGTTATTCATTATAAGAGGGAATGTCTCTTAGCTTTAAAGATCTCCAGGGAAGATAACCTCAACAGTTTCCCTTGGCAACCCATTCTCATTGTTATACAGTCAATAATAAGTTAAGGCAGATAAGGTATCATATACCATTGTAAAAATGGTTTGAAGGAGGAGGTAATTCAGGGTGTATGTTGGCAAGGAGATATAGAATTGAAGGAATATGGAAAGTATGTGAGAGAGAAAGCAGATCTCTCTCTCTCTCTCTCTCTCTCTCTCTCTCTCTCTCTCTCTCTCCATATCCTCTATTGGCATAAGCAACTACATCTTTAAACTAGTCTCCAAATCAGTATAAAATAAGTCACATCATTTCTCAACCTTTTGGCTAAGATCAAGTGTAAAATGAGAAGTCATATACACCACTGTTGAGGGCCAGCTTCTGTAGGAGTGAGGATACAGATGTCCCTGGAAATAAAGTAACCAAGGATAAATATGTATTCATGCTCATTAACAGTTTGGTTGACTCACCAATGAACCGTAAAGCATCTATGGAACTAGGTGTGTATGTGGGAAGTTTTCTAATAAATCTACAGATTTCAAGGATAAATATCATAAATTTAACCAGGGAAGCTGTGCAGCTGGGTTTCATTTGACTTGTCATTTCCAAGATAAGTTTTGTTATAAAAGTCTGGATATTCAACAATAAAGTCAAGATATAGTTTTCATGCCATTAAGTGTTGGTGCTTTCATGACATCTAAGTGTTCATGGGATATCTCTTCGATCTGGCTCTCAAGTCAACATTCAGATGCACACCTGAGTTGTCACTGGTAATATATCACCATTCCACCATCATTTTTATGTCTTAGCACTTCTTCTGCCTTACTAGTCATAGAAGCAAATTAAGTTGCTTTGCTTTGCTTACTCATATTAACAATGGATTAGCAAGTGAGAAAAAGAGGCTGCAGAGTGATCCATTTAGGATCCATTCAGAGCATTTTCTTTTCTCAGTATATTCATGACTTGACTTACAGTCTTCACCTCAATCCTTGTTCTCTTTGAACCCAGTGGTCTCCCAATTTCTCAGTATTTTAGCTTCCATGAACTCTTTCTAGTAAATATCATGGATAAAATTGTGTTGACTAGATTTGCCATGATGCTGCTCATGTGAATCTGCCCTGAGGACCATGATTACAAGTTATGACTCTGTGTCCAAGGACTAGTTTAGCTAAATTTTGAGTGATTCATCATTGATATACTAACTTTTTTGATTGCAGCAACTCTTCAAGGCTATCTATTAAACTGAACAAAGATGGCAAACCTCATTGTTGGAGGGAAAATCATATCTATGAAATCACTGATCTTTTCAGTATATTGAGTATTAAAATAATAGGTGTTTTTTTACTTAAAAGGCAGAACAAAAATCAGTATTTACCCAGACACTGACTAATTTGTCCAGAACCATGGATGTTGTTCATAGGGTTTTTCTTCTCCCTTATAGTAACAAAGTTCACTCATAATAGGATTTCCTCAGGACTCAGTACCCCAAAAGACAAGGGCAAGTTAGCCACTCCCTGATAATGCATATTTAATAACAAAGAAAATGAGTGAAAGTAGAATGCAGCAAGAAACTAAGAGGAAAAAAATCGATATCTTCAAAATGGCATTTCGGGGCAAGCAGGAAATGTTTTGCAATCTAAGACCAAACCTGTTAGAACAGAAAATCTTGCCCCAGATTCCTATGTTACATTTTTGAGATTGGTGATTACATACTTGGAGCTCTTTGGAGCATGGTACCTTATGAAGCATTATATGCATAACATTATAATAATCTCATAATATAAGAAATGTATCTTTAAAAAGTTACAACTTCTCCTCATCCTTCTGAAAAACAAACCATGAGATGTTTTCAAAAGTTTGATTGTAAAAAACCACAAAAACTTTATCTTGATTTTCATTCAAGCATAGTATTTGTCCTTAATGTTGAAACCTATCAGTATTATAATACATATCTATATCTATATCTATCTATCTATCTATCTATATATATATATATATATTATGACTATTGGCTTGTGTGAAATCCTGTTGCATTAATTTGAAAAATAACTCTGCCCAGTTAAATTAGTGGAAATGTGTAAATGATAGGATGGTGCCAGGTTTATTATAAACATTTATGTATGTCATTCAAGAGAAGAAATTTCCCTAACTGATTCTGTTTTTTTGAGAAAGATATAAAATTACTTAAATGAATTTTAAAGTATATATATATATATATATATATATATATATATATATATATATATTCCTAGGGAATTAAAAAGGAAAATATTTTCCCACAACAAGAGCAAAAGGATGAAGGTAATTTCATCTGAGTACTCTCTATCCAGAGCCTAAAAAGAGGAAACCAACTAAATATTGGAGAATGAAGAGAGTAGAGTTTAGCTTCCATAATTATAAATATATCCAATACTCAGGATATAGTTATAAGATCATGGATTTATACTTGGAACTGACATTAGAGAACATTTAGTCCAACTCTCTCATTTCACACATAGGGAAACTGACCATGAAGGAGAAATGGCTTGTCCAAGGCTATATAGAAAGAAAGAGTCATAGAGTTGGGATTTGAACCCAAATATTATGACTCCAATTTGAGTGTTCTCACCACCATACCATGTGGTTTTGCCTCTGAAATGCACAAAGACACAAATAAATATTGGTTTAGGACATGCCACCTGTTTATGGTATATGTCAATCTACAATCTCATTGCATCAACATAGATCCAAGCAAAAAAAAAATGCAAGCTGGCATATTCAATTCTGGGTGCCAGTCTTACAGGATTAAGGACTTTGCAAACAGACACTCTGATGAATAATTAAATAATTACTGGGGGGGTGGGGCTTAATTGAAAATCACAAAACTTGGGGAAGACAGTATCATTGACTTCAAGTATCACTGACTATAATATTGAAGAACATTTAGATAAGACTTATTCTGTTTGGATATAGATGTCATATGGACTTTCTCATGATAAAAATGCTCTGAAATAGAATGGACTGACTCCCTGGGGAGGCAGTTAACCCCTCATTACAGAAAATTTTCAAACAAAGGTTATAATCACTTCTTGAAGTTCTATGAATTATTACACCATTAGGCAGGAAGGTAAGTAGATAAGTTTCTAAATTCCTTTCCAATTCTGGGATTTAATGAATACCCAATTCCTTGTAGATTTATGCAAATGAATCAGCATCACCTTCCCTTTTCCACTGGCTAATGAACTTCCCATTCTGTGACAAACATTATGATGGTTTGTGAAGCATGGAACATTATGTCCTAGAGCAATTTGAAAGCAATGAAAACAATAATTTATAAAAGTCCCTTCCAGTTCTGGGATTTAATGAATACAAAATTCCTTATAGATTTATGCAAATGAACCCCAGCATCACGTTCACTTTTCCACTGGCTCGTAAACTTCCCATTTTGTGAAAAGTGTTATGATGGTTTGGTAAGCATGTAATAATCTGAACTTCAGCATTTTGATAACAACAATGATAATTTCCATGCCAATGATAATATAAATGGAGCAAAAGAGAAGCATAGGTTCATGGTCCAACCAAATATCCCCAAACCCAATTGTGGTAAATGTTACAAAACAAAAATAAAATGCAGTCCCAAAGTCCATTTGAGTTTCCAAAAATGGTAGAATTGCTGCTCCAAAGGAGATGTAGGCAACCACAGTGATGGCAATTAGTGAAATGGGAATATCAAAGTTTTCAATTACTTTTCCTATATCCCTTAAGCTACTGTGCAAATGGTGTGTTGATCTTCTCCACCACAGGTCAGGACTTGAATAGCTCCTTTCTCTTCGAGGAAGACCAGGTAACATGTATTTGGGTTCAATCTCCACAGAGTTTTTGAACAGTTCCACATTCTGGTGTTGTTCTGTCAGGATTTCATCAATTGTTTTATTGTCTTTTTGCATGCTGAAGTTATGACTTGGTTTTTTTGCCTCAACATGAAACAAGACCTGATTGACAAGATCAGAGTTTGTGTTTCTATCATTAAACCTTCCTTTGTGTGATAGTGAGAACTGAGGATTATGGATATTTTTGTAATTATTGTAAACCTTACAGAGGATGGATGCTAGGGCATCACCAACAGCTGTCAAAACCAAGAGCTTTAAAGGTATCCCAAAGAGAGCATACAGCATACATGCAAATTTTCCAAGTTTTGTTACAGGATACATTTCGTCGTAACCTAAAAAGAGAAGTAAAATGAAGACTTATCTTACAAGAATTCTAAGAGAATCCTTTACATGCCCCCCTCTCCCTCACCCCATAAAACACAACTACCTTGAAGATATGAGTTATAAAATTTTTGAAGATGTGGTGGCATGCATTAATGCTACTTCCAGGGACATGCATGTTACTTTTTAATTTCATTTTGTTTTTTCCCACTTACATGCACAGATAGTTTTCAGTATTTATCCTTTCTGCAAGCTTTTGAGTTCCACATTTTTTCTACTACCTTCTCCCCCCCCATGACAGTAAACAATCTGATAAAGTTTTTCATGTACAATCGTGTTTAACGTATTTCCTTATTGGTACTGTTGTGAAAGGGGAATCACAATTAAGGGAGGGGGGGAAACCATGAAAAAGAAAAAAAACATAAAAGCTTTAAAAAGTGAATATAGTATGCTTTGCTCTGCATGCAGACTCTATAAGTTCTTTCTTTAGATGGGGATGTCATTTTCTATATAGGTTTCTCAGGATTTTCCCTGATCACTGAACAGCTAGGAGTTGTGTCCACCATAGCTGATCATCTCACAATGTTCTCCTAGTTCTGCTCAATTCATTCAGCATCAGTTCATGCAGGTCTTTCCAGGCTTTTCTAAAGTCTAGTCATTCATGGTTTCTAGTTTTCCCAGTAGTTTCCATCAAATATTGATTTCTTATCCCACAAACTAGTGTCTTTGGGTTTATCAAACAGTAGATCACTATGGTTATTTACTACTCTTTGTTTTGTACCTAATGTTCCTCCATAACATTCATATACCAGAACTTGTTCAACCATTTCCCCAGTTGATGGGCATCCCCCTCAATTTTCAATTTTTTGCCACTACAAAAATATCCATGCTGCTTTTTAACAGGTTTGCTCAGATCTGCAAGCTTGGAATTTCCCAGGCAATGAGCATGTTGTCTGGATGATTACAGTTCACCTCAACAGTAGCTATTTTAGAGCCTAAGGCAGGGAGAAGCCAGAGCAGGCTGTTCTGGGCAGATAGAAGAAGAAATCAGTACTAGACTGACTTAATAATATAAGAAACTTAAGATCTTCCACACTGGACCAGACTCTGTCCCTCCCTCCAGCATGGTCTTTGGCTGATATATCAAGGATAGTTTCATTTTTAATTATGATTTAATTTTTCTAATTATATGCAAATATAGTTTTCAACATTCATCCATTTGCAAATTTATCAGTTCCACATTTTTCTACCACAGTCCCTTCCCCCTCCTCATGGCAACAAACGGTCTGGGAAAAGTTGTACATGTACAATTATATTTAACAGATTTACATATTAGTTATGTTGTGAGAATAATTAGAACTAAGGAGGGGTGGGAACATGAGAAAGAAAGGAAAATGATAAAAGAAGTTTTGAAAAAATAAAGATAGCATGCTTTGCGCCACAATTGGGCTCTAGTTTTTCCTCTGGATGTAGATGGCATTTTCCTTAACAGGTCTGTCAGAATTATCCTTGATCACTGAACTGCTGAGAGGAGTTTCATCCATCATAGTTGATTATCTCACAGTTTTTTAGTTAATGTAGACAATTTTCTCTTGGTTCTGCTCACTTCACTCAGCAACAGTTCCTGCAAGTCTCTCCATATTTCTTTAAAGTCCAACTGTTCAAGATTTCTAACAGAACAATAATACTCCATACCATTCATTAATATAACTTGTTCAGTCATTCCACAAATTGATGGGCATCCCCTTAATTTCCAGTTCTTTGACATTACAAAAAAAGTGTTGCTATAAATATTTTGCACATTTTCTATCATCTCCTTGGGATATAGAACTAGTATTAATATTACTAGATCAAAGGGTATGATCAGCTTTATTGTTCTTTGGGCACAGTTCTAGATTGTTCTCCAGAATGACTGATACAGTTCACAACTTCACCAACAGTATATTAGTGTCTCAATTTTCCTACATCCTCTCCAATATTGATCATTTTTCTTTTTTGTCATAAGTCAATCTGATAGGTCTGAGGTGGTACTTCATAGTTGTTTTAATTTACATTTCTCTTATCAATAATGATTTGAAACATTTTTCATATGAAATAAATAACTAATTTCTTCATCTGAAAACTTCCTGTTCATATCTTTTGACTATTTATTAATTGGGGAATGACTTATAATTTTATAAATTTGATTTACTTCCCTACATATTTTAGAAATGAGTGCATTATCAGAAACACTAGTTGTGAAAATTGTTTCCTAAGTTTTCTGAATTCCTTTTAACCCTGGCTGCTTTGGTTTTATTTGTCCAAACAACTTTATATACATACATACATACATACATACATACATATATATATATATATATATATACACATTCAAAATCATCCATTTTGTAATTTCTAATATTCTCAATTTCTTGTTTGATCATAAATTTCTCCCCTTTCCATGGATTCAACAAATTATGTCTTGATCTCTTAATTGGTCTATGCTATTGCCCCTTAGGTCTAAATCCTGTACCCATTTCAACCTTATTTTAGTATAGGGTATGCCTAGTTTTTACCACACTGTTTTCCAATTTTCCTGGTAGTTTTGGCAAATATTGAGTTCTTATCTCAGAAACAAGTACCTTTGGGTTTATCACACAGTAGATTACTATTTTTATTTACTACTTTTGTTTTATACCCAATCTAATCCATTGATCCATTACTCTATTTCTTATCCAGAACCAGACATTTTTGATGACTGTCCCTATACAATACAATTTTCACTCTGGTAAAGCTCTGGTAAACCTTCCTTCACATTTTTTTCATCAATTCCCTTGATATTCTTGACTGTTGCTCCAAATGAATTGTTACTATTTTTCTAGTTCAGTAAAATAGTCTTTTGGTGATTTGATTGGGATGAAACTGAATAATTTAAATAGAATTGTCACTTTTATTATATTAACTCAGCCCAATGAGCAATTGACATTTTTCCAATTGTTTAGATCTGATTTTTTTTGGTGTGAAAAATATTTTGTAATTGTTTTCAAGTTTACAGTTTCTAGGTTTGTCTTAAGAGGTAAATTTCCAAGTATTTTATGTTATCTACAGCTACAGTTATTTTATTTCTTTTATTTTTTACATTTTTGGTTTTTTTGGGGTTTTTTTGCAAGGCAATGGGGTTAAGTGGCTTTCCCAAGGCCACACAGCTAGGTGTCTGAGACCGGATTTGAACCCAGGTACTCCTGACTCCAGGGCCGGTGCTTTATCCACTGCACCACCTAGCCGCCCCAAAACAACATTTTTTTTAGGATTTTGAAAGGCAAATGGGGTTAAGTGGCTTGCCCAAGGCCACACGGCTAGGTAATTGTTAAGTATCTGAGGTCAGATTTGAACTCAGGTCCTCCTGACTCCAGGGCTAGTGCTCTATCCACTGTGCCACCTAGCCACCCCAAGCTGCAGTTATTTTAAATGGAATTTCTTTTTCTTTCTCTTGCTCTTGGACTTTATTGGTCATAGATAAAAATACTAATAATTTACGTGGAGTTATTTTATATCCTGCTACTTTGCTCAAGTTGGTTATTGTTTTTAGCAAATCACAAGTAGTTTTTCAAGTTGATTTTCTAGGGTTCTTTAAGTATACTATCATATCTTCTGCAAAGAGTGAAAATTTTGTTTCCTCATTGCCTATTCTAATTCTTTTAATTTCTTTTCCTTCTCTAATTTCTAAAGCTAACATTTCTAATCCAAGACTGAATAGTAGTGGTGATAATTGGTATCCTTGATTCACCCCTAATTTTACTGGAAATGCTGCCAGATTATCCCCATTACCTATAATGTTTGCTGATAGTATTAAATAGATACTGCTTATCATTTTAAGGAAAACTCCATTTATTCCTATTCGTAAAAGCATTTTAAATTGGAATGGGTGCTGAATTTGGCATTTTTCATCATCTATAGAGATAAACATTTGATTTGCTAATTTTGTTGATATGTTCAATTATGATAATTTTTCCCCTAATATGGATTCATCCCCACTTACCTGATATAAATCCTACCTGATCATGGTATTTTTATCCTAGTAATAGTTTGTTGTAATCTCTTTGCTAGAATTTTATTTAAAATTTTTGAATCAATATTCATTAGGGAGATTGGTCTATAATTTTCTTTATCTGTTTTGACTCTTCCTGATTCAGGTAAATAAGCACCTAAGTCATAAAAGAAATTTGACAGAATTCCTTCTTCCCCTATTTTTAAAAATAGTTTATATAGATTTGAAATTGATATTTGAATGTTTCAAATCGAATGTTTCATAGAATTCACTTGTAAATCCAATTGGTCATGGAGATTTTTTTTTAAGGTTTTTGCAAGGCAAACGGGGTTAAGTGGCTTGCCCAAGGCCACACAGCTAGGTAATTATTAAGTGTCTGAGACAGGATTTGAACCCAGGTACTCCTGACTCCAAGGCCGGTGCTTTATCCACTACGCCACCTAGCTGCCCCCATAGATATTTTTTCTTATGGAGTTTATTCACAATTTCTTTAATTTCTTTTTCTGAAATTTAGTTACTTAAGTATTTTATTTCCTTTTCCGTTCATCTGGGTTAATATTTTGTAAATCATCCATTTCACTTATTCTCAAATTTGTTTGTATATGGTTGGGCAAATAGCTCTGAATTGTTATTACTTTAATTTCCTCCTCATTGGTGGTAAATTTGCCTTTTTTACTTTTGATACTAGTGATTTGGTTTCCTTCTTCCATTTTTTAAATCAAATTAACCAAAAGTTTATCTATTTCTTTATATTTTCCATAAAACCAACTAAATTTTATTTATCAGTTCAATGGGTTTTTCACACAGAATTTTATTCATTTCTCCTTTGATTTACAGAATTTCTAATTTGGTATTTAATTGGGGATTTAAAATTCATTCTTTATCTAGTGTTTTAGTTGAATGTCCAAATTCATTGATTTTCTCTTTCTCTCTTTTATTCATTTAAATATATAAAATTTCTCCTAATAACTGCTTTGACTACATCCAATTAGTTTTGTATGATGTTTTTATCATTGTCATTGTCTTGGATGAAATTGTTGATTATTTCTATGATTTGTGATCACTTATTCTTTAAATTAGGTAATTTTTAGTTTCTCTTTTCATGACCTTTGATTACATGTAATTTTTATTGTATCATGATCTGAAAAGGATGCATTTAATATTTCACCTTTCTGCATTTGATTATGCCCTAATACATGTACTTTTTGGGTAGGTGCCCTATACCACAAAGAAGAAGGTCTATTCCCATTCAATTTTCTCTAGAGGTTTCTCATATATAACTTTTCTAAACTTCTATTTAGCTAAGAAACTTCCTTTTGGTTTATTTGGTGGTTAAATGTATCTAATTCTAAGACAGGGAGGTTGAGATTCCCCCCAGTATTATAGTTTTCCTGTCTAGGTCTCCTTGTAATTTGTTTAATTTCTCTTCTAAGAATTTGAATGCTATGCCACTTGGTGCATATATGTTTAGTAATGATATTACTTTATTGCCTATGTTACCTTTTAAGAAAATGTAGGGGCAGCTAGGTGGGGCAGTAGATAAAGCACTGGCCCTGGAGTCAGGAGTACCTGGGTTCAAATCCTGTCTCAGACACTTAATAATTACCTAGCTGTGTGGCCTTGGGCAAGCCACTTAACCCTGTTTGCCTTGCAAAAAAAAAGAAAGAAAAAAAGAAAATGTAGTGTCATCCTATACCAGAATGAAGTCAAAATGGATACAGGATTTAGACATAAAGAGTGATATCATAAATCACTCAAGAGAACAAAAAATATTCTATCTGTGAAGAGGGAAGAACTTGATGATCAAGCAAGAAATAGAAAACATTATAAATTGTGAAATAGATGATTTTAACCATTTCAAATTAAAGGTTTTGCAGCTGAGATTAGAAGGAATTCAGAAATTTGACAATTTTCACAGTGTTTCTGATAAAGGAGTCATTTGTAATATAAATAGAAAACTGAATCAAATTTTAATATTGCAAGGCATTCACCAGTTGATTAATGGTCAAAGAATATGAACATAGTTTTTAGATGAAGAAATTAAAACTATTTATGCTCATATGAAAAAATGCTCCAAATTATTATTGATAAGAGAAATGCAAATTAAAGCAACTATGAGGTACCACAACCTCACACCTATCAGATTGGCTAAGATAACAAAAAAGAAAATGATCAATGTTGGAGAGGATGTTGGGACATTATTACATTGTTGGTGGAATTATGGACAGAATAAGTCATTCTGGAGAACAATCTGAAATTATGCCCAAAGACCAATAAAGATGATCATTACCCTTTGATTCAGCACTACCAATAATAGGTATATCCCAGAGAAATCACAAACAGGAAAGGTCTCACCTGTTCAGAAATATTTATAACAGCTCTTATGTAGCGGTAAAGAATTGTATATTGAGGTCTTGCCCATCTACCAGGGAATGGTTGAACAATCTATGGTATATGAATGCTATGGAATATTATTGTTCTGTAAGAAATCATAGTCAGAATTTAGAGAAGCATGGAAAGACTTTCATGAACTGATGAGTGAAGTGAGCAGAACCAAGAGAACATTGTATACATTAACTACCACTCTTTCTCATTATTTTTTCCTTTCTCCTTATTTCTAATTTCTCTTTCACTCAATGACTAATATGTAAATATGTTAAATATAAATGTACGTGTACAAATTTTTCCATGCTGTTTACCTCACTGTACAAGGGGGGAGGAAAGGGAGGGTGGTAGGAAAATTTGGAACTCATAAACTTGCAAAAAATGAATGTTGAAACATTATCATTACATGTAACTGGAAAAAGAAAATACAATTTTAGTTGAAAAGAACATGCAAGGACTTTGGGTCAAGATGGTGAAGAGAAGACAGGCACAGTTCTAAAGTCTCCTGAACTTTCCTCATCTATGATATGAAAAAAACGTCTTAACAGAAATCCAACCCACAAAACCCAGAAAGAAAAGCCAGGAGAAAGAACATCTACCTCAGGGTTTGTCTTCCACAGCTGAGGGTGAGTCCAGGTACAGAGGGTGGATCAGCCAAGGATCAGCCTGATAAGGGCCTGGATTGGATGCCTGAGTGCCTGAGGGCTCGAGAGCCAGACCTGCTTGATCAGCTGTGGGGCTAGACCGCAGGGGCTTGGGTCTACTAGGGAGCAAAGGCACTGGTATTGGTGCTGCACCTCTGGAACCTGCCAAGAAGGCTGGGGGGAGAGTTCCAGTGCAGGGGAGCTGGGCTTCTCTGGTCTGAGGAACTCTTGAGTCCACACTTCCATTGGCTGAAGCCTCTTCCCAGAACAAACACAATTACAGACTACCTCTGCCTCAGGCACAGGTGTGTGAGCAAAAGAACTAGCCCAGCTGACAATAGGAAGAGGGATGACCTCACCCCCAAAGCCCACCATTGATTGAAGGCAAAAGTATTTAATAGCTTCAACCACTCCCTTCAGGCTGAGGGAGTAGGCTTCAATCAAGGTCACAAACACTCAAGGGAAAACAACCAGCACCTCCTACTGGCCACCCGGAGAAACTGCACTCAGTGAGTAAATCCTCTAGGGATCCTAACACCAAACCTCTGTGAACCAGCCCCTCCTCAACTCAAGGTCTTAGCAAAATGTAGAAAGGTCAGAGAAATTCTTGGAAGGAAAAGACCCTAATTCAGAGACCTAGAACTTCTTTTTTTTTCCAATAGAAAAATGATTTATTTTGGCTCTTTTCACACATCTTATTGTTTGTTTAGGGAACACAGTCTCACATAAAAATCACAGAAAGTCATTCATTTAAAAAGCTACACTTAAAATAATAAAGGGTCAAGGCAAAGCTGATCCCCTGGATAAAGTTATCAGCCTGGAGGCTCCAGCTCCCTGAAGTGACTGGTGCACATCTTCAACAGAGGTGCCCTTTCCTGAAAAGGTGAAATTGGCATGTAGGACATAATGAAATATTTTATTCGGTACTTTCATTATACAAAAAAAGTTTCTCTCAAAAATAGGGAGAAAAAAACAGAGGGAAGATATATAGAAAAACAATGGTGTCAATTACTCTAATTATTATAATTATTTCAACAATGTGAACCAAGAGTTTTTTTCAAAAAAATGGGACTAAACCTTTTGCATTTTTACACCAGACCTTCCCTTTTTGTCATTCTGAGTCACAGACAATCCACAGTTCCAAGTCTTGTCCTGGAGGGCAGATTGGCCTTTGAAAAGTCATTAAAAGGAACAAATCCAGTTATTGTTATGTCTTCACAAAAAGGAACTCTAACCCAAGAGATAGCCCAGCAGTTTCATTCTCATGAACACTCGTGCCATGAAGAAACTAAGGAGGACACTGACAAAACCAACAAATAGAAGAAGAAATCTATTGAGTTTGGGAATATTTGGTGCATTGGACCGGTCTAGGATTATGAAACCTAAACCTCCCATTGTAAACAGAAAACTGGATGCAAGTCCTTCCATAATATATTGTCCATTCACTCTATATGCCAGAAAAGCCACTGGTCTCTGATGTCCACGTTCATCTGTCATAGATCCAACACTAGGAGGTTCCACAATGACATCATAAATTATTCCTCCGGTGATGAGGAAGTAAGACACCACCACCAGGGCATACACCATCATGGCAGATGGCATGTGGGCCCAGGGCGGCTTCTTCAGCTTCAGGTTGGGGCACTCGAGGACCACGAAGGGCACCCGGTAGAGCGTCTCCATGTCGGCGGCCACCCGCGACTGCCCCAGGCCCCCCGCACCACGCTGCAGGCGCCACCACCGCCCAAGACCTAAAGAAATAAGGAAGGAGTTTAAAAATCAATTGGAAAATTTGGAAAAAGAAACTCAAGAGAAGGTTAGCACCTTGCAACAAGAAAACAAATCATTGGAAAATACAATTGGACAAATACAAAATGAGACTAATTCTCTCAGATCCTCAATTGGACAAATACAAAATGAGAACAAATTTCATAGATTATCAATTGGGCAAATGCAAAAAGAAAATAATTCTCTCAAAACCTCAACTGGTCAAATGGAAAGCTTTCAAAAGTAGAATTGACTAAGTGAAAAAGGAGTTGCAAAAGGTAAATGAAGAAAACTCCTCCCTAAAAAAAGAATGGAGTCTATGGAAACTAATGACTCCATGAGACAGCAAGAGCCTGTTAAACAAAATCTACAAATAGAAAAATATAGGAGAAAATGTAAAATACCTCATCAACAAAACCACTGCCCTCAAGTATAGATCAAGGAGGGGCAACCTGAAAATTATTGGACTTCCTGAAAACATTGAAGAGAAAAAAAAAATCCTGGACTTAATATTATAGGATCTAGTGATGGAAAATTGCCCTGATATCATGGAACCAGAGGGCAAAGTAGTTATTGAAAGAATACATCGATCCCCTCCAGAAAGAGATCCTAAAATGAAAACACCAAGGAATGTTATGGCCGAATTCTAAAGCTTTCAAATAAAAGAGAAAATCCTGCAAGCAGTCAGAAGGAAAAAATTAAAATACCAAGGAACCACAGTAAGGATTATGCAAGGACCTGGCTGCATCAAAATTAAGGGATCAAAGGGCCTAGACCAAGATATTCCAAAGAGCAAGGAAGCTTGGAATGCAGCCAAGAATCCACTACCCCACAAATCTGAGCCTTCTTTCTCAGGGGAAAAGATGGACATTTAATGAAATGGAAGAATTCCAAAAATTCGTGATGAAAAGACCAGAGGTAAATAGAAAATTTGGACATCAAACAGGAGGTTCAAGAGACACATGAAAAGGTATAAAAAAAGAAAAAAAGGGGGGGGCAAAGAAAAAAAAATAACTGCTATCTAATAAGTTGAAACTGGCTATATCCCAGCATGGGGAAAAGGATTCTCATAACTCTTGAGAACTGTAACTCTAACAGAGAGAATATACCTAGCCAGAAGTGATGGACATTCATGACCTATCCACGAGACTGCTATCCAATGGAACGAAACTGGCTATAACCCCACTTGGGAGAAAAACTCTAATAACTCTTAAGAATTTTAACTCTAGTAGATAGAATGTACTTAGCTAGAAGTGATGGATACTCAAGAATTTTCTATGACTAAGATAAAATGATTTTAAAAACACTACCTCCTTAAAAAGGGGGACAGGAAGGAGAAAGGAGAAGGGAGGGGATTGAATGGGGGTAAATCTCATTACACTAAGAGGTACAAAATACCTATGGTAATACAGTGGAATAAGGAAGGACATGAGAAGAACCTGACTCTTCTTCTCATCAGACTTGGCTTAAAGTCAACTTACACACATACTCAGTTAACATAAAAAACATCTAACCTTTCAAATATTAAAAGGGGAAAAGGGGAGTGGGGCTGGAGAAAGGCAAGGAGAGGGGGAAAAGGGGAACTAACAAAAGGAAGGGAAGGGAAAAGGGAAAAAGGGGAAGGGGAAAGAAAAGGGAGGGGTGGATATAGGAGGGCAAACACACTGAAGGGGGTGGTATTCAGAAACAAAATACTGGGGAATACAGATAAAGGTGGGGAAAGAGGGGGGAAATACAAACAGAGGGAAGATAGCATGGAGGGCAATGAAGAGTTAGTCATTATAACTTTGAATGTGAATGGGATGAACTCTCCCTTAAAAGTAAATGAATAGGGGTGGCTAGGTGGCATAGTGGATAAAGCACCAGCCTTGGAGTCAGGAGTACCTGGGTTCAAATCCGGTCTCAGACATTTAATAATTACCTAGCTGTGTGGCCTTGGGCAAGCCACTTAACCCCATTTGTCTTGCAAAAAAACCTAAAAAAAAAGTAAAGGAATAGCAGAGTGGATTAAAAACCCAGAATCCTACAATGTGCTGCTTAAAAGAAACTCATTTGAAGCAGAGAGATACATATGGAGAAAAGGTAAAAGGTTGGAGCAAAATATATTTTGCTTCAGCTGAAGTGAAAAAAGCAGGGGTAGCAGTCCTTATCTGAGACAAAGAAGCTGCAAAAATAGCACTAAAAAGAGATAAGGAATGTAACTTTATCCTCCTAAAATGTACCATAAACAATAAAGTTATTTCAATACTGCATATATATGCACGAAATGGGATAGCATTCAAAGTCTTAGAGAAGCTTAAAGAACTACAGGAAGACATAGACAGCAAAACTCTAATAACCTCCTGCTCTCAGTTCTAGATAACTCAAATCATAAAATAAACAAGAAAGAAGTTAAGGAGGTAAATAGGTTGTTAGAAAAACTAGATATGGTAGACTCATAGGGGAAATTGAATGGGGATAGAAAGGAATATGCCTTTTTCTCTGCAGTACATGGCACTTATACAAAAATTGACTAGGACATAAAAACCTAATGATCAACTGCAGAAAGGCAGAAATAGTGAGTATATCTTTCTCAGATCACAATACAATAAAAGTCATATGCAATATTGGGCCAAAGAGACATAGACCCAGAACCAACTGGAAACTGAATAACCCCATTTTAAAGAATGAGTGGACCAAAAAACAAATTATAGAAAGAATTAATCGTTTTATCCTAAATAATGACAATAATGAAACAACATACCAAAACCTATGGGATTCACTCAAAGCGACTGTCAAGGGATATATTATATCTTTAAATGCTTACATGAATAAATTAGAGAAAGAAGAAATCAATGAACTAAATATGCAACTAAAAAAATTAGAGAAAGAACACATTAAAAATCCCCAATTAAATTCCAAATTAGAAATTCTAAAAATTAAAGGAGAAATTAATAAAATCAAAAGCTAATAAAACACTATTGAACTAATGAATAAAACCAAAAGTCGCTTTTATGAAAAAAAAACAATAAAATTGATAAACCTCTGGTCAATTTGATTAAAAAAAGGAAAGAAGAAAGACAAATTACTAGTGTCTTAAATGAAAAAAGTGAACTCACAACCAATGAGGAGGAAATTAAAGTAATAATTTAAAATTATTTTGCCCAAATCTATGCCATTAAATTTGATAATCTAAATGAAATGGATGAACATTTACAAAAATATGTTTCCCAGGTTAAATGAAGAGGAGATTAAATACCTAAACAACCCTATCTCAAAAAAAGAAATTCAACAAGCCATCATTGAACTCCCTAAGAAAAATCTCCAGGGCCTGATGGATTCACAAGTGAATTCTACCAAACATTTAAGGAACAATTGGTTCCAATCCTATATAAACTCTGGAAAAATAGGGAAAGATGGAACTCTGCCTAAATCTTTCTATGAAACCAATATGGATAAAACAGTTCAAAAAGTTATTGAGGAGAAGAATGCTTTAAACAGCAAAATTGGCCAGATGGAAAAAGAGATAAGAAAACTCTCTGAGGAGAACAAATCCTTCATATAGAGAATAGAATTCAGGAAGATTGATGAATTTACCAGAAATAAGGAATCAATACTTCAAAACCCAAAAAATGAAAAATTAGAAGAAAATGTGAAATATTTCATTGAAAAAACAACTGATATGGAAAACAGACTTAGGAAAGATAATTATATAATTGTATTATATAATTATATAATACTATATAAATATATTATATATTTCCTAATTATATAAATATATAATTAGGAAAGATAATTATATAAAGATATTATAGCCAAGTCCTAGAACTCCCAAGTCAAAGAGAAAATATTACAAGCAGCCAGAAGGACACAGTTCAAATATCGTGGAGCTGCAGTCAGGATTACACAGGACTTAGCAGCAACTACATTGGAAGCTCGTAGGGCTTGGAATGTAGTATACTGGAAGGCAAAAGAGCTTAGAATGCAGCCAAGAAGGAACTACCCAGCAAGGCTGAATGTCCTCTTCCAGGGAAAAAGATGGACTTTCAATTAACCAGGGGAATTTCAAATGTTCATTTTGGAATGGCCAGAGCTGAACAGAAGGTTTGATCTTCAGATGTGGGACTCAGGTGAAGCATAGAAAGTGAAGGAGAAGGGGAAAATATGAGGGGCTTAATGATGATGAACTGCATGTATTCCTGCATAGAAAAATGACACTGATAATACTCATATGAACCTTCTCAGTTAATAGAGCAGGTAGAGGGAGCTTTTATAGTTGAAGCACAGGAGAAAGCTGAATTTGAAGATAAAATATGGTGTAAAAATGGAGTCAATAGAAAAAAAGGGAAATATAATGGGAGAAAGAAAAAGGAGAGGGGGGAATATTCCAAGATATTTCACATAATAAGATTTTTTTTATTACAATGAGCTATTGCAATGATATGGAAGGGGGGGAGGCAAGGGGGAATGAGGGAACCTTTGCTCTCATCGGAGATGGCTAGGAGAGGAAACAGCAAATATACTCAATGGGATATAGACATCTGGAGTAAGAAGGAGGGGGGAGCAGGGGGAAGGGGTGGGGATGTGAATAAAGGAGGAGAGGATGGTCCATGGGGGGAGAGTGGTCAGATATAACACATTTTCTTTTTTACTTCTTGCAAGGGGCTGGGATTGGAAGGCCTGCCCAGGACCATAGGGCCAGGTGTATTCTGGGCCTAAGGGGTGGTATGGGGGCTCAGAGCTTCTTGGCCCCAGGACCAGGGATCTGTCTGTTGCGCCACTCAGCAACCCTACAGCAGAGGCAGAGTGAAAGGAGAGAGAAAATATAGTACATGGTAGTGGAGAAATAAGAAAGGAGGGAGTTGTGATCAGCAATGGCAACGTTGGAAAAATATGGAAGTAACTTTTGCGATGGACTTACCATAAAGAATGTGATCCACCCATGACAGCATTGTTGGTGTTGGAACAAAGACTGAAGCACATTTTTTGTTATTATTATTTGGGGGAGGGTACAGGGCAAGTGGGGCAGGGTGGCATGCCTGGGGCCACATAGCAGGGTGATCTTTGGGTGTCTGGGGCCGGATTTGGACCCAGGTGCTCCTGGCTCAAGGGCCAATGCTCTGTCTGCCACCCAGCCACCCCTACTATTATTACTATTTTATTTTATTTTGGGTCTTTTTTTCCCCTTCTTTTTGGTTTTTGCAGGGCAGTGGGGATCGGGTGGCTTGCATGTCACATGGCTGGGTGATTGTTGGGTTTACGAGGCTGGATATGGACTCGGGTGCTCGCAGCTCTAGGTCTGGTGCTTCATCCATTGCGCCACCTGGTCATACCTACAATTATTACTATGATTTTTTTAATTTTAATTTTTTTCTCTTCCCTTTACTTTTTTCTCCCAAGCAAATCTATCTATATTCATGGGAGGAGGGGTATTTTTTTTTACTTGTCAACAAGAATATTTTATTAATGTAAAAAAACATTTGTACAAAATGAGAATAAAAAATAAATAAAAAAATAAAAGTTAGAAAATAAAAATAAAAAAACAAACAAAAAAATGATCAAGGACTAGTTTACCTGCCAGATCTATGGAAAAGGGAGCAGTTTATGACTAAGGGAGTGATGGAGAACATCACCAAAAGCAAACTAGATGATTTCTATTACATTAAATTAAAAAGCTTTTGCACAGATAAAACCAATGTAACCAATATGAAAAGAAATGTAGTACATTGGGAAACAATCTTTACAACTAATGATTCTGAAAAAGAACTCATCTCTAAAATATACAGAGAACTGAGTCATATTTTTAAAAAAGCCATTCCCCAATTGACAAATGGTCAAAGGATATGCAAAGGCAATTTACCCATGAGGAGATCAAAGCAATCCAAAGCCATATGAAAAATTGCTCTAAATCATTAATTATTAGAGAAATGCAAATTAAAGCTTCTCTGAGGCACCACCTCACACCTCTCATACTTGTCAATATGACCAGAAAGGATAATGATCATTGTTGGAAGAGTTGTAGGAAATATGGGACACTAATACACTGTTGGTGGAGCTGTGAACTCATCCAACCTTTCTGGAGAGAAATTTGGAAATACACCCAAAAGGCAACAAAAATGAGCATACCCTTTGATCCAGCAATACCACTACTGGGTCTGTACCCTGAAGAGATGATGAAAAGGGGTAAAAACAACACTTGTAAAAAATATTCATAGCAGCTCTGTTTGTGGTGGCAAAGAATTGGAAATCAAGTAAATGTCCTTCAATTGGGGAATGGCTTAGCAAACTGTGCTATATGTATGTCATAGAACACTATTGTTCTATTAGAAACCAGGAGGGATGCGAATTCAGGGAAGCCTGGAGGGATTTACATGAACTGATGCTGAGTGAGATGAGCAGAACCAGAAAAACACTGTATACCCTAACAGCAACATGGAGGTGATGATCAACCTTGATGAACTTGTTTGTTCCATCAGTGCAACAATCATGGACAATTTTGGGCTGTCTGCAATGGAGAATACCATCTGTATCCAGATAAAGAGCCATGGAGTTTGAACAAATTTCAAGGACTATTCCCTTTCATTTAGGGAAAAAACGAGATTATCTTATTGTCTGATCTTGTTATCTCTTAGACTTTTTGTCTCTTCCTTAAGAATATGATTTCTCTCTCATCACACTCAATTTGGATCAATGTACAACATGGAAACAAGGTAAAGACTGACAGATTGCTTTCTGTGGGGTTATGGGGAAGGGAAGTAAGATTGGGGGAAAATTGTAAAACTCAAATAAAATCTTTAATAAAAAAGAAAAGAACATGCACTTAGGAAATATGTGAGGCCAAATTTGAATTCAGGAAGATGAGTCTTCTTGACTCCAGAGCCAGTACTGTAATACCCTCTACCTCCTATGTGCCTCCTTGTTTAAATTCTTTCAATAAATAAATGGTGCTAAGATCTAAAAAGAAGATGATGTAGTTTCTTTCCTTATCCTTTATAAGAAGATCTATTTTTCCTTTGCATGAGTTATACTTGTGGAATATTATTGTTCCATTAGAAATCAGGAGGGATGAGATTTCAGAGAAGCCTTGAAAAGACTTGCATAAACTGATACTGAGCAAGACAAGCAGAACCAGAAGAACATTATACACACTAAGAGCAACATGGTGATGATGATCAACCTTAATGGATTTGCTCATCTCATCAGTGCAATAATCAGGGACAGTTTTAGGATATCTGCAATGCAGAAGGCCATCTGTATCCAGAGAAAGAACTGTGAAGTTCAAACAAAAAACCAAAGTCTATATTACCTTCATTTTTTTAAAGAAAGTTGTCTTATATACAACTTAATATTGCTATCTTTAATATTTTATTTTTTCCTCAAGGATGTGATTTTTTCTCTTAACAACCAATTTTGATCAATATATAGTATGGAAACAATGTGAAGATTATCAGACTTGGGGTGGATAGGTGGTTCAGTGGATACAGCTCTGGAGTCAGGAGTACCTGAGTTCAAATCCGGTCTCAGACACTTAATAATTACCTAGCTGTGTGGCCTTGGGCAAGCCACTTAACCCCATTGCCTTGAAAACCCCTCCCCCCCAAAAAAAAGATTATCAGACTGCCTTGGGGGGGAAGGGCGAAAAGAAGAAGGTACTGGAAAATGTGTAAAATTCAAAACATTACCAAAAAGATAGCTAGAAACTACTACTGTATATAATTGGAAAACAAATAAAATATTTATATAATAAAAAAGAATTGATGCCCCTACTTTTTTTTACTTCACTTGAAGCATAATATATTCTTCTCTAGCCTTTTACCTTTATCCTGTATACATGTGTATGTATATCTATTCAAATGTGTTTTGTATAAACAACATTACCTCATAGCCATTTCACACAGCTTCTATCCAAGTATACAACCCACATCTGTTCCATTAGAAATACACTTCTCAAGAGCTATAAACAGCATCAAATTTTTTATTTATCCCATACCCTTGTTGCAAATACGTTCTTTAGAAATACAATCCTCATGAGCTAAAGAATTACCATATCTTATCATGAGCTAAAGCAAAATCATTTCATAATCTATTTATATCTCCTTTTCTAAGTACACTCCTTCTAGTTGTAACTAAAAGTATCAAGTAAAGTAAAATCTCTGAAAGAATCACTTATGCCCAGACCCTCCAAATATGTTCCCTTCCTCTGTCCCTATAGTAATACAACCCTGGTTAATTAAAATATCACATAATCCTAGATCACTTCATGACCTATTTATTTCCAGACCCTTTAAGTGCATTACTTTTCTCTGACCCAATAGAAAAACATTCTTATAATCAATACCACTTCATGATCAATGTATACCCACACCCTCTAAGTACAATCCTTCCAGCTATATTCAATTCTCATGAGCTTAAGTATCAGCTAAAACATCATCACTTTCATGGTCAATTTATACACATACCTGTTCTCTAAGTATGTTTCTTTTAACTATCCTAAGAGGAATACAATTCTCAGGAGTTACAAATTTTGTCTTCCCAAGTAGAGATGTATCCAGTTTAATGCTATTAGTGATTTTTTTCTCCATTCTCTTTACCTTTTTATGCCTCTTTTAGAGCCTTGTATCCAAAGGTCACATTTTCTGTTCAGTTTTAGTCTTTTTTATCAGAAAATTTTGAAATTCCTCTATTTCATTGAAAATGCATTTTTTTTCTCCTAAAAGAATGTGCTCAATTTTTCAAGCTATTTCTTAGTGTAATCCAAGATTCTTTGTCCTCTGGCATAGCATGTTCCAGGCCTCTAATCCTTTAATGTTGAATTTGTTAAACCCTGTATAATCCTGACTGTGGTTTCTTAGGATTTAAAGTATTTCTTTTTAGTTGTTTGCATATTTTCTCCTTTAGCCCAGAATTTGGAAATGTGGCTACAATATTCCTTGGAGTTTTTATTCTAGGATCCCTTTCTGCAGGTGATCAATGGATTCTTTCAAGGACTATTTTGTCTTCTTGTTCTAGGATATTGACAGTTTTCCAAAATTTCCTCAAGGATATTCTCTAGGCTTTTTTATTGAGGTTTTCAGGTAAATCAATACTTCATAAATTATCTCTTCTTGACCTATTTTTCAGGTTGATCATTTTTCTTAAGATTTTCTTCTATTTTTTCAGGCTTTTGGTTTTGTTTGATGGAATCTTGGTGTCTTATAGAGCCATTAGTTTCCATTTGTCCAATTCTAATTTTTAGGCTTTTATTTTCTTCAGATAGCTTTTGTATTTCCAGTTGATTAATTTTACTTTTTGATGAGTTGATTCTTTATTCCAGTTGGTTGATTTGACTTTTTTGATGAACTACATTCTTTTTCCATTTGGTCATTTTTACTTTTTTTTTTAGGTTTTTTTTGCAAGGCAAATGGGGTTAAGTGGCTTGCCCAAGGCCACACAGCTAGGTAATTATTAAATGTCTGAGACCGGATTTGAACCCAGGTACTCCTGACTCCAGGGCTGGCGCTTTATCCACTGTGCCACCTAGCTGCCCCCATTTTTATTTTTAAAAGAATTTATTTCTTCAGTTAACTTTTCATCATTCTCCTGCATGGTTCTCACTTCTTTTCATCCATTTTTCTTCTTCCTTTCTTCTTTGAACTCTTTCAAGAGGTCTTTTAGGATTTGAGTCCAATTCATAAATTCCTTTGAAGCTTCACATGTAAACATTTTGTCATTGCTTTCCTCTTCAAGATAGCATTTTTATTGTCCCTATTAGCATAGTAGTTTTCTATGCTTACAGATATTTTTTGCTAATTTTGATAGTTTAACTCTGCTCCTGGGAGTATAGTCCCAAACATTTTGTGCTAGGGCCTGGATTTGGTCCTTGGTTTATGACTTGCTAAGGTGTTGGCTATGCAGCAGGTTTGTTTCCTGCATTTTGGATACCTCAAACTAGTCCTGTCTGTTGCATCAGTGTTCCCAGGGCTCAAACTTTACCTTCCAAGCTGGGGTTGGGACCCTCATTGTTGGCCAGCTGCCATGTTAGTTGCTGAGCCCTGACCTGAGCTGTATGGTGGCTGACTTTCTAGCTCTATCCCTTACACTGGGCTAAACTTCTCTTTTACCCAAAAAAGACAAACCTCTCCTGAAGTTCCTCCACAATATCTTGATTGAAAACTTGTTTTGATCTTTTCTGTGGGATTTGTAGCTTTAAGATCTATGAAGAGATTTCATTTAAAGTTGTTTTGGAAAAACTGTAGGGTCTGTACTAGCTTCACACCCATTTTGGCTCTGCTTCTGGAGCCAAAAATAATTTAGCAGAAGCCAAAATGTCTTTGATGGTCAGATTCAAACAATAATTTCCTTATTGTGGGCATCCACCATGGTTCTGTCATGGGTCCCCCCCCCGCATATATATATATATATATATATATATATATATATATATATATATATATATCTTATTCTTAGTAATCTCTTAAGCTCCCATATAATGATCATCATTTCTACTTGGGAATCATCTGTGATGATTAAATCTTTTTTTTTTTTTAGGTTTTTTTGCAAGGCAATGCCCAAGGCCACACAGATAAGCAATAATTAGGTGTCTGAGGCCGGATTTGAACTCAGGTACTCCTGACTCCAGGGCTGGTGCTCTATCCACTGTGCCACCTAGCTGCCCCCCGATGATGTAATTCTTAATAATCTCCTACCTTAGCATTTGTCTCACATCTCTCAGTTGTCTTCTGGGAGGGTCCACTAGACATGCCATTTCTTCCTATGTTTTTCTACTCCTAAACTCATTCTTCAACTCTCTACCTCTCAGTTCTTTCCCAGGTCATTATTAGATAAGACAGATCTACACACATATTGCATGCACAAATATATATATATATTTATATGAAAAGATATATCAACATATAAACATATATGTATATAAATACATA
Source organism: Macrotis lagotis (assembly GCF_037893015.1). NCBI lineage: Eukaryota > Metazoa > Chordata > Mammalia > Peramelemorphia > Peramelidae > Macrotis > Macrotis lagotis. Next base: position 95,863,934 of record NC_133661.1, read on the forward strand.
GAGAGAGAGAGAGGAAATGAAAGAAGGAGAAATTTGCTTGAAGAGGTGGTATGTAATGGGATTATTTGAAGGTTTTGGTAAGGAGTTAGGTCACTTCACCATGGTGATCAGGACTGAAGGAGAAGATAGTTGCAGAAAGCACCTGAGTGGTAGAATGTGAGGAAGAAGCAGGAAAAGGAGCTCATGGCAAATATCCTTCATTTTTTTCTACAAAATATATTGAAAGAATCTGAGTTTAAATGAAAAAAAGTTTCCCAGGTGAATCAAATCTTGAAAGCCAGATCAGAGGTTGCAGTTATGAGTTATTTATTCAGGATCTATTTACTGGTGTCTATATGTGTGTGAAGCCTTGTGTTAGATGCTCTATGGGGATGAGTTACAGGAGATACAAGGATAAATAAGAGACCATACTTTGATCTCAAGTAATGTATACATTAGGACCACAAGGACAGCTAGATGGCCCTGGAAACAGGAGAACCTGAGTTTTGAGGCCTCATTTTTCTTCTTCCTTTCTTCTTTGGTTTTTAAAATCTTTGAACTCTTCCAAGAAGTCTTTTAGGATTTGAGTCCAATTCGTAAATTCTTTTGAAGCCTCACATGTAAACATTTTGTCATTGCTTTCCTCTTCAAGATAGCATTATTAAGTGACCTTGGACAAGCCACTTAACCCCATTGTTCCACCAAAAACCCAAATAGGATGACAAATTATAGATATATTATTATATTGAAGGTAAAAAAAGGATAAGGACACGAGAGGCTCAGGCTTCCTTCAAGGATCACCTTGAAGTGAAGTCTTTGCTGATGACTGCTCCATCAGTGAATCCTCCCTACTCATATGCTGTTTACATAGAGAAGCAGCAAGTACAAAGGATGAGTCAGGAAGACTTGAGTTCATCTCACCTCAAACTAGCTCAAAGATTGTGTATAAAGGGCATCTAGGTGGCACAGTGGATAGAGCACTGGCCCTGGAGTCAGAAGGACCTGAGTTCAAATTTGACCCCAGCTGTGTAAATAGCTGTCTGACCTTGGACAAGTCACTTAACACCATTGCCTTAAATAAATAAAAATGTTTTTTAAAAGGCTGTGGACAAGACACTTAAATCTTTGTGTGTTTCATTTTAGGCCTCTAAGGTCCTTCTTTCAGCTATTAATACATGGTATTATTAGACTATATTCTATCCCTGCAGTAGAACTTAAACTCCTTGACAGCAGAATTATTCCTTATTTCAGTTATGTCTGACTCTTAATGACCCCACTTGGGGTTTTCTTGGCAAAGATACTGGAGTAATCATTTTATAGATGAAGAAACTGAGGAAAACAGGGTTAAGTAACTTGCCCAGAGTCATATAATGTCTGAGATCAGATTTGAACTCATGTCTTTCTGACTCTAGGCCAGGTGCTCTAGTCAATCTACACGACCTATTAACATTTTTTGTTGTTTTGTATCATCAGATATTAAAACAATACCTATTCTGATGAATACTTAGCACATGTAAATATTTCTCTCTTGCCCTTCCTGCCGTCTATACTGTTGTTGGATCCAGTATTTGAGTTCTGAAGGAACACTGTTTGATTGTTGAAAGACCTTTATCTCTAGCAAATCAGAGTCTCTACCAATCTTCTCTACCCTGGTCATCTTCTACCCTCCTTCTTCCTCCTCTGATTCTGGGAATTATTGTCAGATCAACATACCCACTAATTCTGAAAAGAATGCCAAGGGCTTTTATTTCATTTAACATTCTTTAGATTTCCTTGACCAAATTTCCCTTCCCTGGTCACCACTTATTCACTATATATGTTGTCTCCTCCTATTAAAATAGGACAATCTGTCTGGTCTATTTGTACCCATAGTATTTAGAAACTGGTAGGTAGTATATGCTTTATAAAAACATTCATTCATTTAGTGGATTGGGATAATCTCGGCTCTGCCTATACTACAGTGTTATCATGGGAATCCACTGAGATAATAGATAGGAAAACACTATTGTGTTAGGTTGTACAACCCTAATGTAAAGGGATGGAATTGAGTGAAGATAACAAAGGTAGCCCATACTTGCTCTTTTTGTTGCTGTTCAGTCAATAAATCCTGTCTGATTTTATGTGATCCCATGCACATTGTCCATGAGGTTGTCTTGACAAAGCTACTAGAGTGATTTGTCATTTCTTCTTCAGTTTGTTCCCCATTTTACATATGAGGAACTTGCAGAAATAGTGGTTAAATGACTTGTCCAGGCTCACATAGTAAGTGTTTGAGTCCAAATTTAAACTCAGATTTTCCTGACTGATGCTTTAGCCACTGCACCACATAGCTGTCCCATGCTCTTTCTATTTAAATAATAATTAATAACATCATCTCAATTTATCTGGTGCTTTTCTCAAAATAGCCTTGTGAGATAAATATTTTAAGTACTTTTATCCTTGTTTTATGGAAATGTAAACTGAGTCTCAAAGGATAATCATCGTCATCATCATTATTATTATAGACATTTATATAGCACTTTATAATTTTCAGAGTTTCATGTACATTACATACATTCTCATGTAAAGTGATGTGCATACAGGCCTGCAATTAGTAAATGTTGGAGTTGGGACTTATGTCCAAATATTCTAATTATAAATTCTGTTTTCTTTTCACTCCATCAAGTTTATCAAACTCATATAGAAATGAGGACACTAAACTGTACATAATGATCTCTGCAGGGTCATATTGACTATGAAAATTACATATGATCTTTATTGACATATTATTGTATTTTTATTTGTTAAATATTTCCCAACAAATGTATAATCTAAGTTTTGCACCCTGGGTGACCTATTGGACATCTCTGACTGCATTTGTCACTCAACCCTAAGTGATAATAGAACTAATTCATTATAAAGGTTTTTGAAGGCCTTATGCCTGTAGTTCTGTGGCTAAAATCCTAAAAATTCAGCAAGGAAGTGAATGAATTTTAAAGGATCCCCTTTGGAAAGGCACATTGTACATAATTTACTAGATATAAAGCACATAAAGGAAATTAGATAATTTCTTTAAATGTGTTGATACATTTCAGAGTTTTCATTTCTTCTACCCCACTTAGAATACTCATGTTCAATTGATTGGATCCAGAATACTGTTTCCTAACACAAAGTGTCTCAGAAATGGGGAATAAATAGTGATTGACTAAGTCCATACATAATCTAGTAGGTGTTTCCATCAACAACTTAATGGCAGCATTGCATAATGGGAGTCATGAAATTCAGTCCAAAGTAGGGGAGGAGGAAGTATTATCAGAGAGGCTTAAAAAGTACTAATATTGATTGTAAACCCTGTAGAAAATGAGCCACCATCATAAAATTTTGCATGATTGCTAGATGTCAAGCTATATCTTTGTTGAATTTATAGAGAGATATATCATCACTTCTGAGATTTTTTTATAAGACCAACAGGAATGCATTTCTATTAGCTGACAGAGAAAAGTTGGCTTGAATCTTTTGTTCCTTTATCTTTGAGAAAGAAATGCACATATACATCTCCTTTCCCATTCACATGGTCTTTGTTTTTTGAGTGGTTATTTCAAAACACTCATCATTAAACAATCACTCTCTTTATTAAGCCAACTTACAAACTTGTCACAAAATTTACATAAGATATGGTTCTTGGCCTGCAGAGTTTACAGTCAAATAAAGAGATGAGAGACACAAAAATCTATAATGTATCATAATATAAGGAAAGGGGGCCAACTTCTTATATTATTGATGTAGAACTTCAGATGATGAAACTCTCTCTTAAAATTGCATTAAGACTCTTGGGACATCCTGTAAATAAGAAGAGATGAAGTTGAGGGGAAGGGGATCAAGGAAAAGGAAGAATTTGAGCTACCTCAAAGCAAGTAAGAGATTCTACATTCAAGTAAACAGGTCGGTCAAAAGTGTGGGAGTGAATGGAACTGTGGAAGTTGAGAATGTATAAAGAGAAGAAAATCAAGGACCAAAAGTTTGGGTCTGTATTAACTGAGTGAGCCCAGAGTCCAAAAGATTTCATTTCAAGATCATAAATAATAGTTTATATGTGTATGGTACTTGTCAGTTTCCAAAAAAATACTTTTTCATTAGTTGATAATGATGCATAATGTACATTTTGCCAGATACTGAGGCAGATACTTCAGATACAAAGACAAAAAAACAAGACTATCCTTGCCCTTTCAAAGCTTAGTTTTCACAAAGGAGACACATTATGTTTTCAGATAATTAAATACAAGATATATACATAAAATATTTATGTGGATAGGTAGGGAGAGAGAACTAATAATTAGGGGAATTCAGAAAGGGTTTCTTTAAGGAGGTGGCACTTGAGATCATCCTTGAAAGGAGTTATGATTTCAAGAGTTGAAGAGATGAAGAATAAAATTTTAAGCATGAGGGAAACATGCAAAGTCAGAAAGATAGGAGATGGAATTTGAATATGGGTGATATTTTCACTGGAATGTAATAATGGTGAGCAATGTGTAACCAACCTGAAAAGATAGGTTAAAGTCAAGGAAGAATTTTCTCTATGCAAACACAGAATTTTGTGTTTTATCTTGAAAGCAATAGGGAGCCATGGAAATTTTTTGAGCAAGATAGATGCTCAAATTCGTCTTTGGAGAATATTAATTTGGTAGCTGTGTGGAGAGTGTAGAGTAGATAACTTTTTAGAAGAGAGGCTAAAAGCAAGAATTAGGAGGATAATAATGGCTTAAGTAAGAGGTTGGAAAAAACCTGAACTAAGGTAGTGACCATGTCACTATGGAGAAGGGAATAGAAAAGACAGATGTAAAGGAACCATATGATTTGGCCATTGAATGGATATTGGGATAGGGGAGAGGAAAGACTGCAGTTGAGTACTAGACTTTGAAGTTGGGTGACTATTATTTTTTTTGTGTCTCTGTCTTCCCTCTCTTCCTTTCCCCCCCTTTATCTTTCTCTCCCCTTTCTCTTCTCCCCTCACTTCTTTTCTCTCTTCCACTTAACTTCTCTCCCTCTTCTCCCACCCTCCCTTTCACTTCCTTCCCACCCCCATCTCCCACATATTTATTTTTCCCTATATACTAGGTTCCTTCTCTGCTTCCTATATACATACCCACACTTATCTCCTCCATCCTTGAAAAAAAATCCTCACTAGATTCTCTCATTCCCTACTTGCCATTATCCTATAACTTTCTTCCCCTTCTCAAACTCCTTGTAAATACTTTTCCTAACCCTTACATCATCTTTACTAAAAACATCTCAAAATGGAGTTACAGAGTCAGACAAGACCAAAGCATCAAATAATTCATTGCCTAAACTTTTTCTCTTCTCATTCTACTCTTGTTCTCATTATGAAAATGAAATTGTTTCTTCAGAGGTATAAATGACTTTTTAATAGACAAATCTAATGGCTTCTTCTCATTCTTATCCTTTTGAATCTTTCTGTAGTAGTAGTAGCGTCTTTGATTGCCTTCTCTTCCCAGAAAATATTGTCTCCTCTCTGGGTTCTTTTGATACTAATCTTTCTTCTCTGGTTTTCCTTCCACCAGACTGTTCATTTTCAGTTCCCTTTCCTGGATCATCACCAGTGTTATGCTCCCTAACTTCATGTAATACTCCCTAACTAAGCTATCTATTATCAATTACCTATATTTTCTTCTCTTTTTCTTCTAAACTCCTTTAGATGTCCACTATAGCTGTTCTGGGCTCTTTTCTCTTTGATCTTTTCATTTTTCTCACTTAGAGATTGCATTAGCTCTTATTTCTTTATTATCCCTGTGCAGCTGACTCCTCAATTCATGTATCTAAGACCCTGGTTTTCCTCTCCTGAGTACTAGTCCTACATCTCTATACTGCCTATTTGAATATTTTGAAATGAATGTCCCATGGGCATCTCAAACAACATATTACAAACACAACTCATCTTTCATTTCTTACCCCAACTACCCCTTTCTGAGCTTCCCTTTCTAATATCAAAGATACCACAGCCTTTCCAGTCACCAAAGTTCACCCATTTTGTTTCTATATCCCCATTTTTTCATTCAAATAGCCACCACCTGATTAGACTTTCAACTTCTCAACTTCTCTTCCCTGTATTATGGCAATATAGCAATAGTCTCCTAATTTCTCTCCCTTCAAGTCTCGCTCTCTACAATCCATAATTCTCTGAATGGCTTAAGACTGTTGGAGCAGACAATGTGATTCAGGCATATGTATTCTGGGAGAGGCACTGATTAGAAAATCAAAGACAAATTTTTTCAACTTCAGAATTTTGTTGAAGTCTCTAGAAACTCTCTAATGGTTCTCAGAAATGGAAGAATTTTTCTGAGGATTCCAAAAGCCAAATTAAATATAAATATATCTTCCCAAGAAGAAGGCAATGTTGAATAATACTAATTCCCAGTTACAGTGAAATGAAGAGGGAAGGTATGGCGGCAGAGTCATGGGGAAGGGTAGTAGTTTAGGATCAACCATGAAGAAGAAAAAACAAGAAGAATTCAGTTCTAATGGTGAAATTTCAAGCAGCAGAGTGCATGGATCTGTATCTTCAGAGTCAGATGGCCTTAGTTTCAAGTCCTAACTCTGATATCCAATGGCTATATGATTCTGGGAAACCACTTAACCTCTCAAAGCCTCTGTGAAACTTTCTAGGGCTATATTTGCTGACTTGTATTGATAAAGAAATTTTCCTCATTGAGAATTCCCTATATAAATGACATCACAAATCTGGGCCACAAAACAAGAACATAAACTAAACAAAATATACTTTTCTACCTCCATTAAAAACACAAACTTTTGGAAGGCAAAGTCATGATGTGAAGAGAAATCAAGAAGTTGCCTAACCACTCCCCATCAAGCCTCTAAATGAATCCTGCAGTGACAAAATCTTCAAAAAGAATTTTTCAACTTAAGATATCTTAGAAGAACTCCAGGTATGGTCTGTTTCAATTGGGTAAAAGGGGAACATAGTCCAGTGCAGATAGTGCCAGTATAAACCAGCTGGAGACTCTTAGACATAGTAAAGATCAGCAATTGAAGCCCCTCAATCTTGGCTCATCAGTCTAGTGACACAGCAGGTGAGCTGATAGCAGAGTGAATTAAAAACTAGAATCTACAATATGTGGTTTACAAGAAACACATTTGAAGCAGAGAGATACACACAGAGTAAAAGGCTGGAGTAGAATATATTATGCTTCTGCTGAATTAAAAAAAAACTGGAGTAGCAATCCTGATCTCAGTTGTTTTGTAACAAAAGCAAAAAAAATAGCTCTAATTAAAAGAAATAAGGAAGGAAACTACATCGTGCTAAAAGGTACCATAGACAATGAAATAAGATCGATACTAAACATATATGTACCAAGTGATATAGTATCCAAATTCTTAGAGAAGAACTTAAGTGAATTACAGGATCAAATAGGTACATGATTTAGATATAAAGGATGATAATCATGTCAATTAAAGAAATCAAGGAATAATTTACCTGTCAGATCTATGGAGAAGGGGAGAACTTATGATGAAACAAGAGATAGATAATATTATGAAATACAAAATGGATAATTTTACTTAAATTAAAAGGTTTTTGCACAGACCAAGACCGATACAACCAAGATTAGCAGGAAAGCAGAGAGCTTGGAAGCAATTTTTATAGGTATTGTTTCTGATAAAGGCCCCATTTCTAGAATATGTATGAAACTGAGTCAAATTTATAAGAATACAAGTCATTCCCCATTTGATAAATGGTCAAAGGATATGAACAAATAGTTTTCAGATGAAGTTAAATGTATCTATAGTCCTATGAAAGAATGTTCTAAATAGCTCTTGATTAGAGAAATGCAAATTAAAACAACTATGAGCTATCACTTCACACCTGTAAGATTAGTTAATATATATGCTCATAGGGGAAACAAAACTGAGTATGTCCTTTTATCCAGCAATACCACTTCTCCATCTGAATCCCAAAGAGATCATAAAAAGGTAAAAAATTCATTATGTATAAAAATATGACAGCTCTTTTCATAGTGGTAAAGAATTGGAAATTGAGGAGATGCCCATCAATTGGAGAATGGTTCAACAAGTTGTGATATATGAATGTGATAGAATACTACTGTACCATAAGTACAGTAGTGATGAGCAGAGGGATGTCAGAAAAACCTGGGAATACTTAACATGAACTGCTGCTGAGTGAAAAGAAACAAAAGAACATTGTACACAATAATAGTAACATGATAAATTATGATAGACTTAGCTCTTCTCAGCAGTACAATGATTCAAGACAATTCTAAAAGACTTGTGTTGCAAAATGTTATCCACATACAAAGAAAGATCTATGGAGATTGAATCCAAATATAAGAATATTGTTTTCACTTTTTTTGTTTTTTTTTCCTTCTTGGAATTTTCCCCCTTTTGTTACAATATGTCTTTTATAACATGACTAATGTGGAAATGTGTAAGATGATTGTGCATGTATAACCTTTATCAGATTGCTTGCTGTCTTGTTGAGGGTACAGAAGGTAGAGAGGAAGAAAAATTTGGAACTCAAAACCTTACAAAAATGAATGCTGAAAATAATCATTAAATGTAATTGGAAAAAATAAAAAACCATTTAAAAAAAGAAGCTTTTGGAAGGCAAACTCAGTTTCCATTCATTCTTTGCAGTTGTGCTGACCTCATTTCTATATGCCTGTGAAACCTGAACAGTCTACCAGCACCATATAAGGAGACTGAATCTCTTTCATTTAAATTATCTTAGGAAGATTCTGAAAATTCACTTGGCAGGACAAGATACCTACCAGACACTGAGGTCCTTTCTTGAACTAAACTGCCAAACATCCAAATGTTACTACAAGAACATAACTATAATGGGCTAGCCACATTATTCGAATGCCAATTGCATGCTTGCCAAAAAAAGACTATTTTATGGAGAACTCACACAGGACAAATACTCACAGAGGGGTCAGAAGAAATTATACAAAGTTCCTCTGAAGATGTCTCTTAAGAAAATTAGAATTGATTGCATAGTATGAGAGACATTGGTACAGGACCACCCAGCATGAGGTACTCTCATCAGAGAGTGTGTTGTGCTCTATGAGCAAGGCAGAATGAAACATGAGATGCATAAGTTTAGAATACCCATCTCAGGTGTTCACATGGGCTATTAGTGCCCATCCTGTGGTAGAGTATTCCAAGTTCATATTGGTCTGATCAATCACAATTGGCCATATTGTAACTTACTTAATGATGTCATTTTGGTCATTTTAGATAAATGGAAGACTAAAAAACCAACCAACCAGCATTTCCATGCCTAGAATATAATAGGGACTGAACAAATGCTGTCTATCCATCAATGTCTCTCCTAAGGAAAGATCCTAGTTTTCTGTTTTCTCCATTTTCCTTCTCAAAGGTGAGAACTGAACCTGGAATATAAGCCAGGACCCTTTAGTCTTACCCACTGTGGTTAATACAGTACAGCAAAAAAAATAAGGATCCCACAAATGTCCATTTTTTTGGTACTCTGAAGCCAATCACACCACAATTCTGTCTTCATTAGCTTTTTGCTCATCATGATGAAATATATCTCTCTATCATTCTCTGTTCCTATAAAGGAAACAAGTGAGATGGAATAGTCAACTCAAGACCTATACTAGTCAAAGAGGCAGAATTATTTTCGAAGAGACTTTTTCCTCTTCCCTAGGACAGTTAAATTCCTGTTTCCTAGATAATGGACTGATAAATGTTAATAGCTATTTACAGAACAGAAGCCTACTGCTTCTATTTTGAGGAAGTATGTTTACTTGACTGAGACTCAAATCTTATTGCCCACACAATTACTAAAAACTGAAGTTCCCCAAGACCCTGGGAAAATGGAAAAATAGTTATATATTGTTCCTGCCTCTTGGATTACCCTAGGGATTAGTATTAAGAGCCCTGACTAGAATCAGGAGACCAAATTCTAATGTCTGCCCTGCCTTGATTATTGCTGTGTGACCTTCAGAAAACCAATTTATCTGAACTAGTTTCTCCATGCCTCAATAGAGTTGTTCAGATTAAAAAAATCTGTGAAAAGTGAAATACAATTCCTTTGCATTTCTACAAAGAGGGAAGGAAGCTCATCCACATGTATCTGCACACATATATATTATATATATACATATGTGTCTGTGTGTGTGTGTGTGTGTGTGTGATTTCTACAAATGCCACAATTTCACAGATTCTATTATTATTCCCATTAAGGTAAGGGCCATAAAGCTATTAAGTGTCTGAATCTGTATTTGAACTTGGGTCTTCATGAGTCCTCTATACCTTGCTTTACTTACCTGTCTCTATGAATTAAGGAAGTAATGAATAAATGATTTAGGAAAAAAACATTTATCAAGTGCCTATTAGAAACAAAACCTATAGAAAACAAACAAAAAATGAAGACAGTGTCTGCTCTCAAGCTTACTCTCTAAATGAGGAAGACAATACATGAAAGTCCAATTGCAAGGATGGTGGAAAGGTCCAGGGACAGTCAGTCAAATGATTGTGCCTGGGATTTGGAGGGTAGAGAGTCAGATCAGATGGCAAGACCTTCAGATAGTAGTGATGGGACAGATGGCAGCATCTAATGGCTCAGCATTTCATCTGAAAAAAGAGTTGGTGACTCCCATCTCATTAAAGCAGCTAGAATAGGGTTGAAAGTAGAGGCCAGGGGCAGCTAGGTGGTGCAGTTAATAGAGTACCAGCCTTGGAGTCAGGAGTACCTGGGTTCAAATCCGACCTCAGACACTTAATAATTACCTAGCCTTGTGGCCTTGGGCAAGCCACTTAACCCCATTCATTGCCTTGAAAAATCTAAAAAAAAAAAAAAAGTAGAGGCCATCCCTAGAATTGAGATGCAAAAATGGATCATTTATAAGGAGTGAATTTAATTAATCGAAGCAGGTAATATGGAATGCTGACCCAAAAAAGAGGGACTTTAAGTCAGGATGTCCTGAGTTTGAGTCCTAGCTTAGACACACATTGGCTGTGATCTTAAGTAAATTCACAGTACCTCCAGGCACTTTTTAGACTCCAAATTGCTGAAGAATTGGAATCTTCATTAGGAAAAGGGAGTTTAATCAGGGTTTCCAAAATTCTTTGACAATAAAGGTTGGAAAAAATAGTCGGACTGATTGAATTCAATAATCTTGTTCGACGTGTCAGTATCTGCTTCTTTGGGGGGGGGGGTCCCAAAGTCAGAATTTGAGCAACCGAGACTTTTTGTTTTCCTTTTCAGAATTCAACTGACAAGTACAGCTAGATACTAACCAAGTTTGAACTTATGAAAGACAACTTACTTACTAGTTTTTCAGCCAGTCCATCTGGCCTGTTATTCTAGCCTTGTCTGAGTGGTTTGGAAGAATTCTAGATGTTATCTACTTGACCTCATACCTATGGTCCTACTTTTACCCTTCTGAACCCTTGTGGACCAGGCAAAATGTTCTGTGGACATTCAGTTAGTGTAGTTTAAAGACAAAGCTGGAGTCCCCCTAAGAGCCATCACTATGTTTAGAGCAATTCTTATACCTCACCTCGAGAAACCATTGTTATAGATGTAAGGACCCATATAAACTTGTAAGGGTCCATTCTTTAGTGCAACTGCCTTCCATTGAACAGATATGAAAATTGAGATCCAGGGACTTTACCAAGCAAACCAGGTGTATTTCAACCCAGGTCATCCAATTCCAGAGACAGTGCTTATTTACTCCCCAGCTCTCTTACAAATCACTTTTTTCAATCCCCATATGAAAGGGGAATATCACAACTTGGGTCAGCCTTATCTGTTAGACAGGACTGGAGAAAAGTGGGACTACTGCTTTAGATGGACAGGTTTGTTGTTCCCTAACTACTTTTTGCTTAGCTTTCCAGAATGAAAATTTATTGATTATTAGACTATCCCTGAGGAGAATTGAAATGAGTCCCAGAAAAATGGATGTTGCCATCTCCCTGAAGAGAGCATGATGAAGGTTACATCTTGAAATATGAGTGTTTAGATCCTGAGAGGTAATTATAGTCAGCAGTTCTGGTGCCCAAGAACAATTCACCCGGGGGTACTTAAAGAGATATTCTTGCCTGCTAGATCATAGGCTTACTATGGGAAAAAACTTCTGGCCCTACAGAAAATCTTACTCTGTTCAGTAATCCTTGCCTGCCCCACACTTGAGATGAGAAAAAGTAGGGGTTGAGGGAGAAAGAGGTAGCAATCAAGAAATCATAACAGTGGGGAAAAATCAGATCCTTTTCAACTTTATCCTTGGCTGGGGCTAAACTGGGGAATGATTTTGCTAAGTATAAAGGGGGCTGAGTGGTGAACCTCAAGATCACATACAAGATCAAAACCCCTCCAATCTCTGGTAGCCTCATCTGTCAAATGAAGAATTTGATTTGGAGAGTTTCTTAGGACTCTTTCTTTTCAATGAGTCTATAATGCATGTGAAAGTCCTTGGCAGAGTTAAAAAGTACCTAAATGCTCTACAGAAGTTCAATCTTATCAGTTTTACTACCCAAAACATTCTTTAGAATAGTATTTCAGTAATACTTTTTCCATGGGATTTGTTTATCACCTTTTCTCTAATAGTACTAAGTAACTTCAGGTCATTCCCAAATTGGAGCCCTTAGTGATTCTACCAGTTGAATGTCATCACAATCACTTAATTTAAAGACAATGGGAAATTAATCTCAGAAAACAAAACTCTTCAAAAAAAGAACAAAAATTCCCTTAAAAATAAACCAAAATTCTTCTAAACACCATCATGCCTTTGGATACCTTTTAAAAAGTCAAGTGTTCCAGGGGCAGCTAGATGGTACAGTGGATAGAACACTAGCCTTGGAATTGGGAGGACCTGAGTTCAAATCTGACCTCATACACTTAATAATTGCCTAGCTGTGTGACCTTGGGCAAGTCACTTAATCCCATTGCCATGAATATTTTTTTTTTAAAAGTCAAGTGTTCCCTCCAGTTCATCCTTGTAAGAATCATTTTTTCAGAGTAGAATTTCACTTACCTGTTTTATTTTTTTAGAGTAAATCCAGAGTTGGTTCAAGAGTGCATCAAGTTGAATATCTTTGTCATCATGTCTGCCCTCAATAATATAAAAGAGAGCTGCTCCTAGAAGGGTATAGATGATCAAAAGAGAGACAAAAAAGATGTATGGAAAGACGTTCCCTAGGAGATTGTAGCAGAATTTCCTTTTTGTTCAGTTTCCAGTACTGGAAGGTTGAGAATGTGGGATGAAGTTTGGTCTTGGGCAGTGTCTTTTTCATTTGGGATGTAGAATATCCTCCCATCAGAGCTTGAATAGCAATTAAACTGTCTGGAAGTAGACTCTTCCTCTTTTGAAATCATCCTGTAATGATGGAGAAGATGGGGTAGTTTTCTACTTTCAGTACATTAGTTGAGAATATTCCAGAGGAATCAAGAAGCTGCTGGTAACTAAATAGATCAAAAAAATTGGTCAGATAATAACCCAGTCCTTCATCACCATAGTCTCACAACTGCAATGCTGACAGAGACCCACTTGTAACTAACAACCAATGACTTGAGAAAAATGGGCTTAGTCTGGTGCTTTGGCTTTTTTCCCCTCAGCTTTAGCTTGCAGTTCAACTCTTAAAATGTTCAATGGAATTATTTATTATTTTCAAATTATCTATGGTTAGGATGTTGTCTTCCAGTAGGCCTCTGGTATTAAGTTGAGGCACAGTGTAGACAGTGTTTGTCGAGGATGGCATTTGTATACCTCTCTCTGTTGGTAACCATATGAGCAGCTAAGTAGGGCAATGGATATAGTGCTTGGGTTCTGGTTAGGAAGAAGTGGGTTCAAATATAGCCGCAGATACTTACTTAGCTGTGTGAACTTAGACTAAGTATGAACTTAGTCATTAAACCTCAGTCTCACCTATAAAATGGGGATAATAGTAATATTATTATCCTATTATATAACTTCCAGGGATGTTGTAAAGAAGAAATGAGATGTTTGTAAAGTCTTGGAATATATTAAAAGCTTAATGAATTTTTATTGATTTATTATTATTTACATTCTTTGCCAGCCTTCACTTCACAAGGGGCCCTCTCTAAATATGGACTAGTTGGACTATCAGAGAACTACAATTTAAAACTCAATAATGATGATGGCCCAAAGAATCAACCACCAGCTCTTCAAAACAAACTGGGGGGGGGGGGAGCAGAGCCAAATGCCTTAAAATTATGACTAACTAAATTCTGGAGTGGTGGAATCCCCAGAAAGACTGAAGGAAACAATTTTCCTGCCCAAGACAATTTTGAAGATCTGCAGGAAGGGTCTGTTCCATAAAAGTTGGAAAGGGTCACAGCACAGCACAGCCCAGACCACACTGTGCCAGAGTGAACTAGCTCCAGTCTTCCAGGAACAGTCCAATGGGTGCTTGAGTCTTTGGGGCTCTTGGGTCTGTGGCAGCAGAGGTGGCTTCCAGACCTCTCAGCCCAGGGATCACTAAAGACAACTCTGCTGCACCAAAGTGAGCATGGAGCCCAGGCCAACACAGGCCTCAGTGCAGCCCCACTCTGGGAACTTGCAGAGCCAACCAGCAGCTGCTTCTAGAGCACTCAGTCCACAGACAGTACAGGGATCAGGGGAGACTGCAGAAGTCTCTCCACTTCTGATTCATTGACTATACTCAATCCTTTGACTTTATGGAACACAATAAAATGTGGCAAGTTTTCAAAGATGAGAGTAAAAGGTCATCTTACTTGTCTTTTGAGGCACCTATATATGGACTAAGAAGCAAAAGTTAGAAAGAAACACAGAACAACTGATTGGTTTAAAGTTTAGGAAAGGAGTATGATAAGGCTGTGCATTGTCACCTTATTTAATTTATATAAAGAGTACATCATGCTGGATAAATCAAAAGTCAGAATTAAGGTTGCTCAGGAGGCATATCAACCATTTTGGATCAGCAGAGGATACCATTCTAATGGCAGAAAGTTGAGAAGAATTAAGAAACCCTCTTGATGATGGTGAAAGAGAAGAGTGTAGAGCTGGCTTGAAACTAATAAAAAAACCTAAGATTCTAACAATTGGTTCCATCACATCCTGGCAAATAGAGAAAG
Organism: Macrotis lagotis; assembly: GCF_037893015.1. Lineage (NCBI taxonomy): Eukaryota > Metazoa > Chordata > Mammalia > Peramelemorphia > Peramelidae > Macrotis > Macrotis lagotis. The sequence goes on from NC_133661.1 coordinate 95,879,025, forward strand.
AAGAAATTGAAGTAGTGTGAGATTTTATATACAAAGCAACTGTAGCCATGAAATTAAGAGATATATCTACTTTGGATAGAAAGTTATGGCAAATCTGGACAACATACTAAAAAACAAAGCTATCATCCTTGTTGACAAAGGTACAAAAAGTCAAAAGCTATGGTTGTTCCAGATGTAATGTATGACTGTAGGAGTTGGAATATAACGAAAACTGAGCTCTGCAGAATTGTTGCTTTGAATTATGGTGCTAAAGAATACTTTGGGGAGACTCTTGGAAAGCAAGAAGATCAAATTGGTTAATACTTAAAGAAATGAATTTAAATTATTCATTGGAAAAACAAACACTAAAGTTGAAACTTTAAACACTTTGGCCACAATGAGAACACAGGATTCATTGGGAAAGACTCTTATGTTGGGAAAGATTGAACGCAAAAGAGAAGGAAATGATAGAGGATGAGATGGATCAAAGTGTCATGGAATCAATGAACATGAGCTTGTGCAAACTTCAGGATACAGTGGAGGATAGAAGGGTCTGGTATGCTAAGGTCTTCAGGATCACGAAGAGTTGGACATGATGGAACAAAACAAACAAACTTAACTTTGTACTAAAAGCTGCTTGTACTATACTATGAGTAAAACAAAAACAATTCCTAGTCTACTAGGAGAAGATAGTACACAAAAGGCAGCTGAAAAGTACTAGGGAGGGGAGTGTTGTTGGGAAGACTGAAGATACCAGACACAGAAGCGCAGTCCCTGTTCTTTAAAATGCTAGAATCCTAGCTTTAGGGCTGGAAGGAACTTCAGAGATCATCTAGTCCAAACTTTTCATCTTATATGGAAACCTGAAAGTTGAACTGGACCAATTCTGCCTGTTGACAGGAAGCTAAGACTGGATCCCTATAGGGAAAGGGTCATCAAACACCTCTAAATTGTGAAGAAATGAAAATCAAGGAAATAAGAGTTTATTTTCCCTCAAGGAGCAAGAAAAGGGGAAACCAGATTAAGAAGACTGTTAAGACATTCTAGGGCTCCAAAGATCATAGCAACAGCATTGAAATAAGAGGTAGAAAAACAAAAACAAAACAAAGCAATTTCCTGGAAATATCAAAAATAGATAGTAACCTAAGAGAATGAATCATAGAAGCCTTCACACACACACATACAGCTCACAGATGGTAAGGGGGTCAGGGGAGACTGCAGAAATCTCTCTGCTCTCCCTGGGGCATGACTCTGCTGTTTGTCCACACTCAGATTCAGGTTGCAGTATGTCCTTCCATACTAAGATAGCAAGGATCCTCCTCACAACTCCAGGGCAGAGGGGAGTGCCTGTAATCATCTACATATCAAAGCACAAGCAAGAGAACATAAGACCTTGGAGTGAATAAAGGTTTCAATGGGGTGTCCCCCACCCCCGCAAAGTGAGTGTCCCAATAATACTCAAAAGCTCAGGAAGAACCCCTAAACCAGGCACAGGCTGGAGAAATGAGTAAACAGAGAACAAAGAGGAACACCATTGAGAAATTCTTTGTCTATGATTCCAAGAAGGATCAAAACACTCAATCTGAAGATAAGGAAGTACAAACTCCTGCATCTAAAGACTCCAAGAAATATAGAAGTTGGGTTCAGACTATGATATAGCTCAAAAAGGATTTTGAAAATCAAGTAAGGGGTATAGAAGAAAAATTGGGAAAAGAAATGAGAGAGATGCAGGAAAAACATGAAAATAAGTCAGAAGCTTTGTCAAGGAGATTCAAAAAAAATGCTGAAGAAAATAACATGTTAAAAACCAGCATAGGTCAAATGGATAAAACAGTTCAAAAAGTTATTGAGGAGAAGAATGCTTTGAAAATAAGAATTGGCCAGATAGAAAAGGAGATAAGAAAGCTCTCTGAGGATAACAAATGCTTCAGATGTATAATGGAGCTAAAGGAAGCTTATGACTTTATGAGAAGTCAAGAAACAATACTTGAACACCAAAAGAATGAAAAATTAGAAGAAAAAGTGAAATATCTCATTGGAAAAAATGATCTGTAAAAAATAGATTCAGGAAAGATAATTTAAAAATTATTGGTACACCTGAAAGTCATGATCAGGAAAAGAGCCTTGACCTCATTTTTAAAGAAATGCTACAGGAAAATTGCCCTGATATCCTAGAAGCAGAGGGCAAAATAGAAATTGAGAGAATCCACCAATCTCCCCCAGAAAGAGATCCAAAAAATAACCCCCAGGAATATTAAAGCCAAGTTCCAGAACTCCCAAATCAAAGAGCAGCCAGAAGGACACAATTCAAATATCATGGAGCTGCAGTCAGGATCACACAGGACTTAGCACCAATTACATTAAGGACTTGTCAGGCTTGGAATATAATATTCAAGAAGGCAAAAGAGCTTGGAATGCAACTAAGAATCAACTACCCAACAAAACTGAACATCCTCTTCCAGGGGAAAAGATGTATTTTCAATGAATCGGGGGAATTTCAAATGTTCTTGTTGAAAAGATCAGAGCTGAACAGAAAGTATGACCTTTAAATACAGGCCTCAGGTGAAGCATAGAGAGTGGAGGAGAAGGGTAAAATATGAGGGACTTAATGATGATGAACTATGTGTATTCCTGCATAGAAAAATGATACTGATAATACTCATATGGAACTTCTCATTTAATAGAGCAGGTAGATGAAGCACAGGAGAGAACTGAATTTGAAGATATAATATATTGTAAAAATGTAGTCAAAGGCTAAAAGGGAGTAAGAGAAAGGAGAGGTGGAATAAGCTAAGATAGTTTGTATGAGAGATTTAATTCTTTTTTATAATGAGTTTTTGCAATGATATGGAATGGGGGAAGGCAAGGGGGCAATGAGGGATCCTTCATTCTCATCATAAATGGCTCAGAGAAGAAAGAGCATACATACTCGATAGGGTATGGACATCTAAAGTAAAAAAGAAGAGAAGTGAAAAAGGGGGAAGGGGGGGATGTGGGTAATAGACGAAAGGGTAGACCATAGGAGAGAATAGTTGGATATAACACATTTTCTTTTTTACATCTTGCAAGGGGCTGGGATTGGGTGGCCTGTCTGGGACCACAGGGCCAGGTGGTTGCTGGGTCTCAGGGGTGGTATGTGGGCTTGGGGCCTCTTGGCCCCAGGGCCAGTGATAGTCCACTGCTCCACTCAGCTACCCTACAGCACATTTTAGAAAAGGGACAGAGTGAAAGGAGAGAAAAAATATAATATATTGTAGTGGGGAGAAAAGGATGGAGGGAATTATAATCAGCAACAGTGGAAAAATATGGAAGTAATTTTTATGATGGACTTATCATAAAGAATGTGATTCACCCATGAAAGAGCTGATGGTATAAGAACACAGACTGAAGCACATTTTTTTCTCTTTCCTTTACTTTATTTCTCATGAGAGTCTATATTTTTTGGGAGAGGGGGTATTATGTATACTCCTAAACAAGAATATTTTAGTAATGTATAAAAAATCATCATTTGTACAAATATTTTCATAATAGCTCTGTTTGTGGTGGCAAGGAATCAGAAATTAAGTAAATGTCCTTCGATTGGGGAATGGCTTAACAAAATGTGGTGTATGTATGTGATAGAACACTACTGTTCTATTATAAGCCAGGAGGGATGGGAATTCAGGGAAGCCTGGAAATATTTGCATGGACTGATGCTGAGTGAGATGAGTAGAATCAGAGGAACATTGTGCACCCTAGCAGCTACATGGGGTGATGACCAACCTTGATTGAATTGTTCGTTCCATTAGTGCAACAATCAGGCACAATACTTTATTTTTCTTCCATAAGGATATGATTTCTCTCTCATCACATTCAACTTAAATCAATGTATGCCATGGAAATAATGTAAAGATTAACAGACTGCCTTCTGTGGGAGGTGTGGAGAAGGAAGCAAGATTAGGGGGAAAAATTGTAAAAAATTAAAAATTTTAAAAAATTTCATCAACAGAAAAATATGAGCATGTCAAAAGGGTCAGAAGAAGGTGAATATTGGCACACAGAATGCCTTAAAACTGGAGCCAATCCTTAAGCACTCAAGTATGAGATATTTTCAGGTGCCGCAGTTGTAACAAATACAGAAAAAAATTGTCTTAAATTGTAGGAGTAAGCTAGGTCCTATTGTATTCAGAAAGACCTGAATTCAAATCCTGTTTCAGATATTTACTGGTCTTGTCACCCTAGGAAAGTCACTTCACCTCTGTTTGCCTCAGTTTTCTCATCTATAAAATGGGAATAATAATAATAACACTAATCTCCCCAGGTTATCATGAGGATCATGTGGGGTAATAATTGTAGCAAATTCAGCACCTTGCCTTATATATATTAGATGCAATATAAATGTTAATGATAAAGGCAGGAATAATGACCACAATCATGATAATGATGAAAAAGGTGTGTAACTTACAAAGGGGGGGAATATTTTGTGAGCTATTCAAAACTGTCAGTCTCCAGGCCCATAAAATATTTTCTCTTAGACTTCACTCATCCATTTGAATGAAGATAAGGGGGTGGCTAGGTGGCACAGTGGATAGAGCACTGGCCCTGGAGTCAGGTGCTAATTACTTAGCCATGTGGCCTTGGACAAGACACTTAACCCCATTGCCTTGAAAAATCTAAAACAAAAAATGAATGAAGATAAGAGCTTGTGCTTAAATAGTACTTTAATCCTTTCCAAAGGGCTTATATGACCCATTTCATTTGATTCTTAGAGCCCTTCTGTTTATAGTAGCTCTTATTATTCCCATCTTGCAGATGAGAAGACTATTCCCAAAGATGGGAAATAATATCCTTACGATCACACTGCTAATAAGTATCAGAGATGAAATTTGAACCAAAGTCTGTTTTATTGAAAGTGTATTAGTTCTACATGCATGAAAAGGAGAGGAATTTTCAAAGAAAGGTAGATCTTTGGTGATTGGAATGATTCTAACCTTGCCATAGACAGGAAAGCCAATTTCTTTCCTTTGTTTGATTTTAGTCTTCTAAGAACCAAGAATAGAGACTAAAGTTGGGATTTCATTGATAGAGGGCAATCCTAAATGAAGAAATTTCCTCTATCAATGAAGGTGGCATCTTCTCTGCAACCTATGGAGTTATCCAAATCCTCGAGAACTTTAAGTATCTTGCCTAGCATCACAAAATCTATAGATGTCAGTTTAAGCTTGAATCAAGGTCTTTGTGATTTCTATTCTCTCTCTCTCTCTCTCTCTCTCTCTCTCTCTCTCTCTCTCTCTCTCTCTCTCTCTCTCTGTCTCTCTCTCTCTGCATTATATCACACAACACAGCCTAGTCTAGCTTTATATTTGCTGTTGCATTCCAAAGTATTAATAACAGTATAAAGGAAGGTACAAGACTGATACTGAGCAAAATTGGAAAATCAATTTTTGGTTTTGTTGACATAATTAAAATAGTTATACGCTTTAATCATTTTAGATCTTTTTTTTTTAAAGTTCATGTTCCCAGTTAGTGTAGCACAATAGTTCCAACAAATGTTCCTGCCCTAGGTTTTTTTCCTGCCAGTGTTGAAATTCTTTAGAAATGATCCAGTCTAAGTATTTTTAACCTTTTGTGTATGTTACAGACCCTTTTGGTGATCTGGTGAAGCCTGAGGATTCATTCTTGGAAGAATGTTTTTCAACAAATAAAATAAAATTCATGGAATTGTTGAAGTGTAAAATGGGGTGTGGTCTAGTTTCACGTTTGAATGTGCGGCTAATTCATGAAAATATTTAGGGTTAAAATAGTTTAAAGTATTGTGTATAGCAGAAACTAAGAGAGATAAAGGCAGAGAGATGGCTCAGGGAATGAGCAAGAAAGAATGTAAAGACAGCAGGAACACAAACAGCAGTCATCTTAAGTAGCATAAAGAGGGAGAGCAGTTTGAAGAGAAGAAATTAGGAACAGGTGGAAAATGCTTGCAATAGGGTCGGTAACAGCATTCTCCATCAGGGTTAAAGTCTGGGTTTATATAGGGGAGCAGCCCATGTTGTATTGTGCTTAGAATGGTATTGAAAGAGTTAGGAGAAGGGGTTGAGGCTATTCCTATTATCTCTGAGGATTTACATCTTAGAAGCAGGGTGAAGTGATTCCTACCATCTCAGTACCTCCTTTATCATGGGATTAGTCCTGGGTTGAGTCTGGGAAAGAAGCTAAAACATTTACCTTGAGTTTGGGAAAGAAGCTGACACTTTATAACTCAGAATGGGTTGAGGTGCTAGATAGCAATGGGATGGAAATCAGCACATTTCTCTTAATATTCCCTCTGCTTCCTAAGGAAACTAATTATATTGCTATAACATTATAAAAAATTAAAAAAAAACAAGTTTATGGTCCCCATGTTAGGAAATGATTTAGTTATTCTCATTGTGCAGGTAGGGATATAGAGGCCAGGAGAGATAAAAATGAAGTGAGATCAGGTTCATAGACTCTCCATCCAAGGATCTGTGGAAAAAATCTTATGAAAAAATCATCCCTGGCAAAATACAAGCAACCCTAGTGTCCAGCTAAATAGAATTAAGAACTTTAGAAAATATTAAGGCCTGGAGTTGCTTCATTATTGTGTTAATGGAAATAGAAACACAGAAATGAGAGGAAAAGTGACACCCAATGGGTCATCTGTTAGTATACATAGCTTCTGGAGTGTCTCTAGAAAAGTGTTTATTTTCATTCCTCAAATATTGAATTAAGTTAAAATTGTTCCACACTCTGTAGAAAATACAGGTAAGTTTAAAATAGTGTTTCTATCCTCAAAGTATTATTTAGTAGGGAAAACTGGACAAGGCACACATGAAAAACTAAATATCAATAAAGAAAATGGTCCAAAATCTTTAGTCTTCTATGGCAAAAATTAGTCTTAAACTGAGATTTTGCCTTTTTCATATGTCCAGCACTTAACATAGTTCTGATTCATAGCAAATGCTTAATATTTGTTGGTTGGTTGGTGACTCCTGCAGAAAAAAATACCTGATTAATGTTTAATATCTTTATAAATTAGGAGTTCTGAACTTAGGCTAGGGGTCTCTGGATAGATTTTAGATCTATGAACTTGGATAAGGGGAAAAAACTTTATTTCAATATAATTGTCTTCCTTTATAACCTTATGAATTTAGAAACATTCTAAGAGCAGATAATGAAAAGAAAAGAAAAACTTGAATCTGCAATGGCAAACCTCATCAAAGAAACAAAACAAAAAAACAAAGATTAGGAATTATTCTGAGAAGGGGTCTCACCCTTCTCATAGGTTTCACCAGCAGCTTGTCCAGGGTACTGGGGATGTTGTTTTTTTTTTAAAAAAAATAAGAAAACCTGGAAATGAAAAACAGCAAATAGGTTCTGGAATCACATCAACTGATCAAATCCATTTTCTTTTTCAGGTCTCTCTGGCTGTGAATTATCCTACCAGGTTCCCTCTGGATTTATTAGGAAAGGTTAAAAAACTCTTTTTGACACTGAGCTTCCAATTCATCCTGCTCTTCCAGCCTTGGCAAGGACTCAGCTCCAGTTTGACTTGATGGGTGCAGGACTAAGGCTTCCTGCTACTCTCTTAGGACTATCCTTGAGACCCATAGGTTCAAAAGGAAGTCACTGGAAATGTCATAGATTCTGGACTCAGACACAGAATTTGAGTAGAGTGACTGGGCAGAGCCAGCTCCTTTGAACCAAATGACATGAATTTGAAAGTTTCCTCCCATTCATAAAGCATTCTTTCCCATTCATAAAGCACAATTACTCTGTGATGCAGGTCAAAAGGTGTTACTGATCCTACTTAAATCATTTTTTTTCAATTTGAAGAATAATACTAAGATTCTATAAGATTAAACAAATTGTGTTAGCCACTGATTGTAATTCTTCTTCGATCTCTTGATTTCTTTGGTAATTAATACATCTGGATATTATTTTTAAATTATCTGTGGTAAGCAAAAACACATTTGGAAAAATAATTGTTGCTCTTTCAGAGTAATTAAAAGTAAACATCAATCTTTCAAATATTTGTATCTAGAGAAACAAATTTGATGATATTGGGAAGTATTATTTTTCACCAATGATTTCATTGAATATTTCTTTATTAGGAGGTATTCATGCTATCAAAAGGATATTATCTACTTCTTGTTGGAATTGAATGTGATTCCCATTTTAAGATTCAAAAATTTTGATAAATAAGCATTTGTTCATTAGTTTTTAATGTTTATTTTTATTTTTCACTTAACAAACATTTTAAAGCTCACCTCTCCCCACCCAGTCCTCTTACCATTGAGAAAAAAATAAACTAAACTAACCTAAACTAAAAGAAAAATATAATACATAGCTTCCATATTGGTCATGTCTGAAAAAGAATGCCTCTTTCTGCATTTTCAGTCCATCGCCTCTTTGGTAGAAAATGAATTATTTTCCTCTTCATTGTTTTGGATTCACAATTTATTATTTTATGGTTCAATGTTCTACATTTTTCAAAATTTCTTTTCTCTATTACGTTATCATTATATAAATTGTTCTATTTCTGCTCTCTTTGCATCAGTTCCTAAGGATCTTCCCAGTTTCTTCTGAAATTGTCCATTTTATAATTTTTATAATACAATATAGTAAGTTTATACTATCCATCACATTCTTGATATGCCAAAAGCCATTCATTAATTCCTTAATAAGAGGATACTCCTTCAACTTCTATTTTTTGGTTCCTACAAAAAGAGCTATTAAAAATCTGTTTTGCAGATAACTGGTCTTTACTCTGGTTCTTTTGGTTTCTTTGAAGGGCTTGCCTAGTGGTTGGATCAAAGAAGTATGTACATATTAATAACTTTGGGTACATGATTCCAATTGTTTTCCAGAAGGGCAAACCATTTCACAGGTCCAAAAATAGTACACCAATGCACTCATTTTCCCATATCAATTGTCATTTTTCCTATTTTTGTCATCCTTCTAAGTCAACAGGTATAAGACTCACAAGGTTGCTCTAATCTGCATTTCTCTTATACTAATAACTTAGGGCACTTGATAAGCTAGATTTCTTCCCTTGAAAATTGCTAGTTCATATCCCATCTGTTTATTAGGGAATGGCTCCTAATCTTATAAATTTCATTGATATATTGATATATATATATATATATATATATATATATATATATATATGTCTTGAATTCATATATGTCTTGGATATTAAAGACCTTCAGCAAAGAAACTTACTGTAAAGACTTTTCCCAATTATCTATTTTCCTTCCTAATTTTTACTATAATATTATGCACAATCCAACCATTTCAACTGAATTTACCTTAATTAAACATGTATCTAGTAACTACTATGTTTAATACTAGGCTCTAGGTTACAAGAAAAACTTTAACAATCTTTGTCTTCTAAGCTACAAAGACAAAATTTAACAGTCCTTGCCTTCTGGATGAGCTTATGAGAATCCCTTTGCCAAGATCATCCTTCTCTTTTACTATTAGGAGATATCTTGTTTTCCAGAGCTAAAATCCAGTAAGAAAGCTGTGTCCTGAGATTGGCATGAAAATCATTTGCATTCATTCTATGGTGAATTCTATGGCAGCAACATTACAGAATTGTTTCACACCAGCCCTAAGTAGTCCCTGAGCCTCAGACAAGAACCTGAAGAAACCATGTTCCAGTTACAAAATTCTGCTATGAATCAAACTTGTCTCATTGTTGCTGATACCTCTTATTGCCATGGCTTCAGTTCTTTGTTTCTTTGTCCAACCACTACTCTATGTATCAAGGCTCAGCCTAGCTGTTTTGAGTCTCTTTGGTTCTAGAGAAGCCCTGAGCTAACCTGTCTAGTTTCTCTTCTCCAATAGCATAAAGATTTTTTTCTTAGAACCACTGTTAGTTCTGGTTTTATTTTGGTTTTATTTTACAGAGTTAACAGTTGTGATCACCTGTAGGATCTCTTTGTTATGATACCACATAACAATGGTGGTTGCCTAACCATTATGGTTCTTTGATCATGTACAATTGGTGTCTTAATCTCTGTGTCTCTCTGTTCATTAATTTTCAGAGTGTGACAAGCTTACATGTTTTCTACAGTTGAAGAATGTGATTTCCAGAAGACCATATCATGAATTTATGGCAGAGTTGTAACTTGAATCCAGGTGTCCTCATTCCCTGTCCCCAGAACGCTTAACATTCAAGCACTCAGCCTTGTTGCCAAAATTTCCAAGCTGCAAACAAAAGATCAATTCTCTACCCCAAGTTCTTTGATTAAAAAAGGTATTTGGATGCTCACTCTCCCCATCTTCAGTCTCAAGATGACCAACAACACTTGCAACTTCACTGAAGTTGTTGATATTTGTTCTTCATTCTGGAAGAAAAATATGACTTTGGATGTGATGCCTTGACATGCAAGTAAATTGGATTTAAGTGAGGGAGGGCTGTGTAGAGTCACCAACTTTACTTTCTTCTCCAGAACCAGCTGGATCCAATGACCAGATATAACTCAGCACAAATGAAAATGACCTTGAATTCAGTGAAGGGCCTTAGTTGTTTTGAGCTAAGGTCTTTTCTGTGCCTCAGCTTGACTATGGTATTACATAGAATAAGGCTAGGTAGGGGCAGCTAGGTGACATAGTGGATAAAGCACTGGCCTTGGAGTCAGGAGTACCTGGGTTCAAATCCGGTCTCAGATACTTAATAAATACCTAGCTGTGTGGCCTTGGGCAAGACACTTAACCCCATTTGCCTTGCAAAAATCTAAAAAAAAGAATAAGGCTAGGTAAGGAAAAAATGAAGGAAAGAATTGTTGTCAGAGAACCTGAGTGGGGGAAATCTCTGTGGTTCATTTGGGGTGACAAAATCACCAAACTCTGACTCAGGGAGATAAGAAAGGTTTAGACTTTAATACCCAGATAGCACAAAAGTGTAAACAATTGCTATTTATAGTTTACATCACTGAACTTAACAGGAGAAACATAATTTTAGCTAGTATTTCCATAGAGCTTTAAACACAGAACCAGATCACTTCATCTCTCAAGGTAATCAAGACTAAATTTCTGAGGATATGCACTGACCTGGATGGAGGGATACAGACCAGCCTCAAACTCAGATATTTGAACTACAAACTGAGGCAAAATAGCTTATATGAGAAAGATCCAGATGGGTTCCTAGAAGAGGTGAATCATTGGAAGAAATGATGACTTCTAACTGGGAATTTGAGGATATTCCTTCATCAGGACATCAGGCTACAACAAAAAAAGGAGAGGACAGAAGGGGTGCGACTGACAAAAACCAGCTACCTCATTGGCCTTTATGTTTCCTTCTCCCTTTAACTTCTAGTAGTCTACATCTGTTAACTAACTCATAACTGAGGAAACACAGGTAATGTGGAGTCAAGAAAGCCTCAGTTTAAATCCAGCTTCAGATAATTGTAGTTTTGAGACTATGGGCAACTTTGTTCAGCCTCAGTTTCCTCATCAGGTAAATTTCAGTTCAGTTGTTTTTCAGTCATTCCTGACTCTTCTGGAATTCCATATGGGATTTTCTTGACCTTTTCCTTCTCCAGATCATTTTACAAATGAGGAAACAGTGGCAAACAGGTTAAATGACTTGCCCAGGGTCACACAACTAGTAAGTGTCTGAAGCCAGATTTGAACTCAGGGTGAAGAGTCTTCCTGGCTTCAAGCTTGTGTCCCCCCTATCTGTCCAGATAAATAGTGATAATAATATCTACCTCCAAGTGATCTTGTGAGGAACAATTGAGATAATACAAATACATATAAAGCATTTTTAAAGTCTTATTTTTTAAATAGACATTTTTATATTGCTTTTTGATTTACAAAATACTATATATATATGTGTATATACATATATATATATATATATGTGCATACATATATATATATATATATATATATATATATATATATATATATCAATGGAAATGTCTACAGATTACCTCCTTATTTTCACTTCATCTTAGTTCCTGGCACTCTGGGCTCTGACAAGCTTTTGCTTGATATTGCTCAGAATCAGACTTCCTTGTCACTTCCCCATCATTTCTAAGTCATTCTGCCTGTACTCAGAACATCTTCTTTATCTTCTTCTCACTAGAATATGGACAATAATTTCCCTCATTTCTTCTAACTAAAACCTTTCTATACATTGGAAATTGTGGTACAATTATTTACCAATCAGTTTCACCTGATTTCTTCTCCTCCCCAGCGCCACTGGGTTTCCCTGGTAACCATGCAAGCACATCATCAGGAAAGGTAGCTGAAGAATCATAGCCCATTTTAGCTAGTAGGAACCAATGCTTCAAGGTGAGAATTCAAGGAACACTGTCAATCATAAAACCCTCTAAGAGACAGCAGAAAGAAATTGGTGCTCCTGAGGCTTTAAGCAGATTCCCTCTCACTCCTAACCCCCAAAGAGGAGGAGAAAGAGAAAACAAGATCTTAGAAGACTATCATAGCAAAAAAGCCAGGACAACTGATCTGGAGAGGAGGAAAAGGAATCAGTAAAGCAGAAGCTATTGATAATACTGAAATGTGCAAACCTATCTCTCCCTCAGGAGAAACCAGTAGACTGCAGATAAAAACAAAAACTTAGGAACTGGAGTTTTTTTTGTTTTGAGTTTTTTTTGTGTGTGGGGGGGGTGTCTTCCATTGCTATCTCTGATTTCTTTGGAAGGAGAAGTAGAGTCAGTTGACATCTGTCTGTTGGCAGAAAAGCAGTTTACAAGTGGTCTTTTATTCTGAAGTGGTTTTCCCCCATTGATGTTCTGTTCTATGTGTGAAGGACTAGTCTATAAATTATCCTAACAATAATAATCCAGAAGAAATATAGGAAAACATTAACGACTAATTATAAAGAACTCATTAAGGTCAAACTGATTATTTCTTGTGTTTGTGTGTGTGTGTGTGTGTGTGTGTGTGTGTGTGTGTATCTCTGCCTCTCTCCATATGTGTATGTGTGTATTATATAATACATATTTATATATATATATATATGAAAATGCTAGTATTATTCCTTAGAATATCATTAGAAGGGTAATTTGAAAAAGTTTGTGGTTGAGTTGTGAATGATATTTCATAAAATGGGACATGAAAGGAAGAACTGAAGATTAAACAACCTAAGCTTAAAAAATGAATGGGGAGATGCTAGATAGCACAGTGAATAAAGCACCAGCCCTGGAGTCAGGAGGACCTGAGTTCAAATCTGAGCTCAGACACTTAATCCTTGCTTGGCTGTATGACCTTGGGCAAGTCACTTGACCCTATTATCTTACAAAAAATTAAAAAAAGAATGAATGGGTTAAAGAATAAATTAAAGGAACAATCAATAGTTCATTAAAGAGAATTGAAAATGAGACAACATATCAAACCTATGTAATAGAGCAGAAGCAATAATAAGAGATAAATTTATATCTCTAAATGCTTTACATCAATTAAATAAGCAGGCCAATGAATCGTCTATGCAATTTAAAAAACTAGAAAAATTAAATACAAAATCATCTTTCTTTTATAATAAAACCAATGGAACATTTTAAATCATTAAGAAGAAAACCAAATCACTAGGATTAAAAATGAAAAGTGACTATAATACTAATGAAGATGAAATTAAAGCAATTATAAAGAATTGTTTCATCAAATTATATACCAATAAACTTAACAATTTAAGTAAAATGGAAGAATATTTACAAAAATATAAATTATCTAAATTAGCAGAAGAAGAAATTGAAGATTTAAAGAGATCTATTTTAGAAAAAAGTTGAACAAGCTATATATGAGCTTCCTAACAAAAAAGCACCAAAATCAGATGGATTTACAAGTGAATTTTATCAAACATTTAAAGATCAACTAATTCCAATAGTAAATAAATGATATGGAATAATAAACAAAGAAGGACTCCACCAAATTTCTCTTATAAAATAAATATGATATTTTTGTGCAAACTAGAAAGAGTTAAAGCAGAGAAAAAAATAATAGACCAAATATATTAAGGAATATCATACAAAAAATCCTAAATAAAACATTAGTGAAAAGATTACAACAATCTATTACAAATATTATATATATTATGACAAAGTGGAATTTAAACCAGGAATGCAGGGAAGGTTTAATATAAGAAAAACTATTAACAATTTATTATATCAACAATGAAAGGGAAAAATCACATGATTATATCAATAGATACTGAAAAAAGTTTTTGATAAAGTACAACACTGATTTTTATCATAAACCTAAAAGCATAAGTATTAATGTATTTCCCTTAAATTGATAAAAATAAAAAGACCTAAAACCATCAGCAAACATGTGATGTGAGTAAGCTAGAAGCTGTCCTAGTAAGATGAGGTGTAAGACAATGATGTCCATTGTTACTGACATCATTTAATACTGTATTGGAAATCCCAGCAATAGCAATAAAGGAAGAAAAGGAGAAAGGAGAAATCAGAATAGGAAATGAGACAATAAAACTATCTCTTTTTATGGATGAAATCCCAAAGATTCTATTAAAAAGTTAGTAGAAACTATTAATAATTTTAGCAAGGTAGCAGAATATAAATTCACATCATCAGCATACCTATATATCACAAACAGAACCCTGCAAGAAAAGATAGTAAAAGATACCTCATTTAAAATAACTTTTGACAGCATAAAATTGCTTGAGAGCATACCTCCCAAAACAAGCATAGAAACCATATAAACAAAATTACAAAAACTTTTTATAGAAATAAAATCAGATTTAAATAATTGGAGAGATATTTCATACTCATGGGTAGGCAAGGCCAATATAGTAAAGACAACAGTTTTACCTAAATTTAAATATTCAGTGTTATCTGAATTAAATTATGAAAAAATATTTTACTGAATTACAATAAAACAATAACAATTCATCTGGAAGAACAAAAAGTCAAAATTATAAAGGAACTAATTTTAAAAAATATTAAGCAATGAAGCTTAGCAATACCAAATCTTAAACTATATTATAAGGCTGTAATTATGAATACTATCTGTAATGGCTAAAAAATAGAAAAGCAAATTAGTAGAAAAGAATAGACATAGAATTTACAATAGTAAATTAATATAGTAAACTTGTATTTGACAATTCTAAGGATTTAAATTTGGGGAATAAAAATTCATTATTTGGTAAAAATTATAGGAAAAATGACACCATTTACTAAGATTAAAATCATAATGAATACATGTCCTATATATAAAAAGAGATGTTACTAAAAATTTGAGGAACATGGAATATATAACCTATCAAATTTATGGATAGACAAATAGTTCATGAATAAATGCAAGAGAGAGAGAGAGTAAAAAGGATAATTTTTATTACATTAAATTGAAAAGGTTTCAGACAAATGAAACATAAATAGTTAAGATCAAAAGAAAAGAAGAAAATTGAGAAAAAAATCATATAGACAGATTCTCAGATAAAGGTCTCATCTTAAATAAAGAACTTTTGTCAGATCTATAAGAATATGAGTCATTCCCCAAGTGATAAATGATCAAAGGATATGGAGTCAGTTTTCTGATGAAGAAATCAAAATAATTTATAGTCATATAAAAATGCTCTAAATAAGGGCAGCTAGGTGGCACAGTGGAGGGAATAAAAAAATTTGGACACTAATTCACTTTTGGTGAACTGATCCAAGCCTTTTGGAAAACAATATTTACCTTATACCCTTTGAATATTATCAACAGATAATCACAACTTTATGAATCTTAGATAAAAACTAAGTTTATTTCAAGGAAAATACGCATGTATATGGAACTCAAAGAGTTCACACTCTATACTGAATTTGCATATGGAGAGTACCCTGAGAATTATTAAACTACCTATACCCTTTGACCCAGCAATACCTCTACTATGTCTATTTCCAAAGATGAATAGGGGAAAAAAGAAAAGAACCTATACATTCTAAAGTATTTATCACAACTTTCTTTGTAGTGGTAAAAACTAGAAATTGAAGTGATGCCTGTCAACTGAACAAGTTGATATGATTGTGGTGGAATAATATTATACTATAAGAAATGATGAGTTTGATGATCTTAGGAAAAACATGTAAAAATCTGCATAAAATAACGAAGAGCAAAATTAGCAGAACCAAGAGAATCTTGTATACAGTGATAACAGTATTATTTAAAAAATAAATAATTTTGATGATTTTATTCAGATTAACTACAAAATACATATGAAGAAAGATGCTATCATCTGTATCCTGAAAAAGAACTAATAAATAGAATTATATATAGAACAATATATTTATGCATATTTTTATCTAATGGGAGTCATCTCTAGAATGAGAGGGGAGAAAGAAAATCATATGATAATTATTTATAGCAAGTTGCACAAAATAGATTTGTAGTTTCATGTACAACTATTCTACTATGTATAAAAATTGTTTTATTTCTTAAATTCAGAATAAATAAATTTTTTTAAAAACAATGGTTGAGAACTATCTGCAATGGAGAATACCATCTATATCCAGAGAAAGAGTTGTAGACTTTGAACAAAGAACAAAGACCTTCAAATTAGAAAAAAATTATCTTATTATGTAATTTTGCTATCTCATACTTTATTTTTCTTCCTTAAGGATATGATTTCTCTCTCATCACATTCAACTGAGATCAATGTATGCCATGGAAATAATGTAAAGACTAACTGCCTTCTGTGGGGGTGGGTGGGGGAGGGAAGCAAGAATGGTGGAAAATTGTAAAGCTCAAAATAAATAAAATCTTTCTAAAAAACTAAAAAATAATTGTTGATAGAGTACTTTAATATGTACAAAGTACTCAGTATATGTTATCTCATTTAAATCTCAAAACAAATTTGTCAGCATAATCATATAGATATCCATTTCACATACAACTTAACTATTAAGAATCTGAGACTAGAGTCAAACATAACTCTTCCTGGAGGCAACTAGTAGCACAAGTCCAGAGTTGAAATCCTGACTTAGGCACATAGGAGTTGTATGACAAGGTACAAGCTAGTTAACCTCTTCTTGCCTGGCACAATAGCACCCACATTGCAGGGTTGTTATGAGGATTAATGAGAAAATACTTCAAGGTTCCCATTCTTTTCTTTCCTAATTCAAGTCTAACCTTAATCTATGCCTCTTTGGGACTGAAGATAAGACTCAGCTTTTTATGTAGTGCATCCATCCAGACTAATTCATTGTAGATAGATGTCATTGCTCTCTACAAAAAAAAAGGATACTACAGGACTGGGGTAATCCATGAAAATTCTGACTGTCAGTTGCTTCTGATTCCTATCAGATTATTTGCTAAAACTGGAAAGTAACTGGTTTAGCTCTCTTAGATTTTAATTTGGGGTAGAAAGAGGAATGGAGTAAAAGAGGAATGGGGGGTTACATTCTAATAAGAAAAGAATCCTTCTTGAGTTCATACAAAACCTTTCCACAGGATTCATTGAGGGATCCTTTTAGTGAACAGTTTACTCCAGTGATTGAGACACCAAGAAGGTACCTTACCAGGGTCTGTGAAGGGTTTCCATCAGAAGAGCTCCATAAAAAGCTAGAATTAGACAGAAATCTCAGGAAGTCATCTGGCTGATCAGCAAACGTTTGAGGCACTGGGATGATGGGAATCCAAATCCAGTTTGTTTCATTCAGAGTAGCAAATACATGGCTACATTCTCAGTGACTTGGGTCTATGCTTGCTACCCCTCTATACGTGAGTTTTCTTGCATTATAGGGGAAGACTCTCCCTTTATCAAATTATAAGCCCTCTATTTATGGAGCTGGCATATCCCCAAGGTGGCTAATGAGGCAAATTCTTAGTTGGAGCAAGGCGAGTCTCTGCTTAGGGATAAAGGTAATAAGACCCAATTGGAAGGAGAACAAATATAGCCTGTAAATGCAGGTTAGGTTGGTAGAAAGCTGAAACAATGACAGCCAAGAATATGGGAATATGAGAGCAAACTATTGATAAAAGTAGATTCTGCAGTCAAGAAGTCAGTCCTAGAATAGGAGGAGAAAACAAGAGACAGAGTAATGGATAAGGTACTGAACCCATAGACCTAGATTCAAATTCTGCCTCAGATATTTAGTAGCCATATGACCTTGGATAACTCACTTGCTTCTCTGTGTCTCTTTCCTCATCTATAAAATGGTAGATGTAAAACTAATTGGCTTAGCAAATTCCATTTATTAAACTCTTATTACGTGCTTATTAAGGACTGGAGATACAAATACAAACAAAAAGACAGTCCTTGCTCTAAGGAGCTTATATTTCAATGGAGAGAAGACAACACACAAAGATGTCAGAAGCAGAGTCTTGTGGGGAATGAGAGTTGACCAGCCTGGCCCCTTCTGAAAAATGGAGAGCTTGGGACAACCCAGCTGGCTGGTATAACAGAAGGATGTTTCAGGTTGAGAAGGCTCCAGAGAATGAGGGAAGTCCCAGGATGAGATAGCAACGGAGTCATAGTATATAAGTCCAGAAAGTCAGGAACAGACATATTTACTTACAATCTTCTTTTTTTATGACTATACTCACATTCCCAGAGCCTGTTTCTTTCATAATCTAAAGATGGATCCACTGTGCCCATTTCTCCATTTATTGGGCCATGGTTTTGCAAGGGGACTCTAAGTTCAGTCAATTTCAAGTACACTGAATGCTAGAGTTGATCTAACCAAGGGCTAAAGTTAAGGAAAATTCTTTAAACTGGATTATTTTCACTAACTGCCACAAGAGGGAACTCTAAGGATGGATCATTGGAAATACTGATGAATCAGATTTCCATTTTGGTATTAAATAGAAGCTGTAATGAGGAAGAATAATATCTCTAGTGAAAGAATACTTTTGTTTTTTATGTCCTAAAATAGATGGAAGAAATGTTCAAAGTTCAGGATAAGCCATGAATATGACTCATAAAGTAAAAAATAATAGAATATATGAATGGCTAAGCTTTTTCACCAAAATTGAGCATTTCTGATAGATGAAATGAGGTGACCACGCCTTCAAAAGACCTACTTGACACTCAAGGAGAGACAGTCTTACAATATTTTGAGGGAGACCTCTTAGTCCCAAATCTAGCCATCTTCTTTAATATTATAGGGGACAATGGATGACATTGATAACCTTAAAAAAATTAGAAGTCACAAGTTTTAATGTCAATTTCTTTTTACACCTAGCAATCCCTATACATGTATATATGTAGTTTCAATTCTTGGAATGTACTCTTCCCTTACCTCCTCTGACTTTAATAATCCCTTGTTTCTTTCAAATTACAACTCAGGTGCTTTCCTGACCTTTCCCTTCTGTCCTTCGTCCCAGTTAGTAGCATTCTCTCCAATTATTCTATTGCTCTGTATCTATTTCCTATTTATTTGTGCACAAGTTGAATCCCCACCCAAGAGAATGCAAATTTAAGGTCAGAGATTGTTGCTTTTGAATCCCTGGTAGATAAAAGACTGCCTTAAATATAATTTGTAGTTAATAAATATTTTGTTGAACTGAATCATTCCTATCATTTTTATCATCATTATTATATTATTGAAGAATATTTTTTCAGGTTCTAAAGTAGAGAGATGATGATTGTAAAGAAATAGAATTATGTAAGATTTCATGCAATATTTGAGTCTTTGTATCATTGTTTTATTTTATTTTGTTTTGTTTTGTTTTGATTTAAGTTGATAAATGATCTGGTAGAGATTTTCAGCAGTAATTCTCCAGGGTGGGGACTTTCTGGGTTCAACATTCAGTACAAATCAACTTTGGGAGTTCAAGGTGTAAGACAAGTGAAAAAAATTTACTTTAAAGGTTATTCACTCTGCTCATGAGACTGGAGCTATGGAAAAATGTTTAAAAACTGAAGTATCTCAGGCATTAGCTTTTGCTTTTAAAAAGAATCTTTCTGCAGATCCAGTTAGTCCAGGCATGTGAAAACCTGATTCCTGGTGTTCCCTTCCCTCTGGAAGAAAAGCTTTATTTGAATGAAAAGGTTTAGGTTTGCCTTTCTGCCATCTACTATGGCCTTCAGTTAACCGAAAATAATGGATTTTCTGAACCACTTTGGGCTAAACCAAACAGCATAACTAGATGCTCTCCATATGATCTTATACCTCCTTATCCATCCCAAGAAGAAGATGTTAAATTCAGAAGTTGGTAGAATTATCTGGCTCTATGACAGTCTCTGAGGGCCTTGGACCTCCATGCATAGAGATCATGACAGTATCTTTACTTCCATTTCATAAGAAGACCCAGAGATTAGCAATTTATAGAAGATAGTTAAAAACTACATGTTAGATGATGCAAATGCTATTCTTTCAGTAAACCGGTATAAGGCAACAACAAACTATGAAGTATTTAGATGCTTGGTAGCAATGGAGGAATGGAGGATTGAGAAGCAGTTCCATCTTCTCAAATCAAATAGAAGAGGGACTGATTCTCTACAATTAAGGAGGTCCATCCAATATTCATCTTCTCAGATGTTGATAGTATCAAATCCCAGAAACCTACAGATCTTCTTTAAAGGGATCCACCATTCAATAGAGATCAGTCTAAAAATCCAAACAGCAAAAACTATGATGGATGAAATCCTATTGCCCATATGAGATGCAGGCAAAAAGACAGCCCAGTGACATATTCCAATCAATACACAGGTCATAAGACAATTCATCTGGTATGCCTAGCTTTAGAATTGAATAAGAAAGCAGGTTAGGTTGAATTTAGGAAATTGTACTGTATTTTCAGTGTTTCCAACTTATTTTTCTCTTTATCTCTCACACATACACAAAAGTTATTTTTAATACATCAATATTTCTCTAGTTGTGTGATATGACTATGGAGTACTGTAATTGCCAAAGAATAAGATTCAGTGAAATTGTGGTTGACCCAGAGAGCATGGTGAATGTAAATAATTGACAGCAGTGTCAGCTTGCATGTAAGAAATATAAAAAGGTTATCATGGAGGAAATGAATGGTGAGAAAAGAATTGCAAAGGATAATAGACAGAAAACTTGAGTGCTGTGACATATTAAAAGACCTTTAGAGGTTTAAGCTAAAAATAGATCTGACCACTCTGAAAAATGATTTGGAATTATGTGATGAAAATGACTTTCTAACTTGGAGATTCCACTCCTAGATACAGAATGTCAAAGAGATCAATGACAAATAAATGCCACCTACACCAAAATATTTATAACAATTTTTTTTTTAGTAGCAAAGAATTGGAGAAGGAAGAGCTAAGCAAGTTGTCCTTTAACATAATGAGTGCTACATACAAATATAAGAAACAATAAATTTGTTGCATAAAGGGAAGTATGGAAAGAGTGATATAAACTGATGAAAAGTGAAGGAAACAGAACCAGGAAAACAATGTACACAATGACTACAACAAAGTAAATAAAACAATCTAAACTAAATCTGTTGTTGAGAGGTGTGCAGTTCTTCATGATCCCATTTTGTAGTGATTTGCCATTTCCTTCTCCAGATGGGAAAAACTGAGGCAAAACAGGTCTAAGCAACTTGTCCCAGGGTCACACAGCATGTAAGTATCTGAGGATGGATTTGAACTCAGATTCCAAGCCCCATACTCTAACTACTGTGCCACCTGACTGCCCAAGCTGAATACTATGAAATTGTAATCAACCAAACTTGACCCCCAGGAAAAAGTTACTAAAATTAATCTGGTTTTTTAATTACATTTTAATTTCCATATTCCCATTCCTGCCTCCCTGATCCACTGTTGAGGAATAGAAATACAAACATATATAGTTAAGCAAACAAATTCCCATATTAGCCATGGACCCTCAAAAAAATTTCTCAATTTGCATTCTTGAGTCCGTCATCTCTATCAGGATTTGATTTTAATCTTTAGTCCTTCAGAATTATGATTGTGTTAATTGGAGTTTCAAGGTTTTTCAAAATTGTTTTTATAATACTGTTATTATTGTAGAAGTTATACTCCTTATTTTTCTCACTGCATTCTGCATCATTTCATATAAGTTTTCCATGGTTTCTTATAGCACATCATATAATATATATATATTATATATAAAATATACTATATTCATACTATAACTTATTCAGCCATTTATGCAATTGATAAGCACCTCCTCAGCTTCCTATTCATTTTTACCACAAAAAGAGCTGCTCTAAATATGTTTGTAAATAATGAAAATATTTATATCATCTTTTTCCTCTTTGATCTTTTTGAGGTATAGATTCAGTAGTGGTCTTACTGAGTCAAAAGATATATGCACAGTTTAGTAGCTTTGGAGACATAATTCCAAATTTCTTTCTAGTATGGTTGAAATAGTTCACAGCTTCACTAATAGTATGTTAATATACCTGCTTTCCCTCAGAAATTGTCATTTTTATTTTTTGTCAACTTTGCCAGACTGATAGCTATGAAGTGGACCTTTACTCCCTGGTTTCTTTAAAGAGGTAGGAGATAATAAAGGTGAGTTATTTTTGTTGAACTGATTTTTCCCCTTTTTATTTATCAGGGCTGGCTCTTTGAGAGGTGCAATGTAAAGAATACATTGGGCACTATAGGTCAAGTAAAGACAAAATGTATCAATTTTTTAAAAATGAGTCCTAGAAAAAGACTTCTAGAAAATTGACTTGATATTTATTTTTGGCAAGGCAATGGGGTTAAGTGACTAGTCCAAGGTCACACAGTAACTATCAGTTGTCTGAGATCAGATTTGAGCTCCCATCCTTCTAACTCCAAAGCCAGTGCTCTATCCATTGTACTACCTACTGGTCCCAAATTGATATTTTTGAAGGATGCTCTGGGCTGGACCTGACCCAGGCAAGTCTCCCATTAGTTCATGTTCAATAATAAAAGTTAACACTTGTAAGTCATCCAGCAGTTAGCAAAAGGAGATTTGCTTAGCCATAACATAAGAATATTTAACAAGGATAAGCATTGAAGAACTGGAGATAATTTAACTGGAAAGTCTCCTTTATCTGAATTGTCCATCATTTTGCCCTAGCCAAGAGTTCAGAGCTCCTCAGAGTTATTTTGTTCCCTGAGCAAACCCAAAACTAACCTAATCATTTTGGGATCAGAAATTAGGCTATGACTCTCACCATAAAGCACTTTTAGGATGACATGACTGAGAATGACATGGAGGAGCAGCTAGGTGGCTCAGGGGATAGAGCACTGGCCTTGGAGTCAAGAGAACCTGAGTTCAAATTTGACCTCAGACACATAATAATTGCCTAGCTGCGTAACCTCGGGCAAGTCACTTAACCCTATTGGCCTTTAAATAAAATTAAAAAACAAAACAAAGAGAATGACATGGAATTCATGTGTTGCAATCTGTTTGGGAGAAGGGAATACCCATACTGTTGAGCTCATCAATGCATTAAAGTCATAATTTTGTTCAGTAGATAAAGCAGGCTACCTCCTCCCTATTTTGTAGATAAAAAAGTTAAAGAAACAAAGTGAACTCAATTAGAGATTATACAGAAGGGCAATTCCAAAATTCCAACAGACCTCCTGTGTTCATGAAAATTAGTTTAGCCTGCAGAGTTTACTAAATAAATACTGATCTTTTTTGTCTACGAGCAGACACACACATAATAAATATGACATAAGTTTAGTTTATTACATCTACATTGTTTACAACTCTGATCAAAGACTCTTGTTATTGGCTCTGTCCAACTTGATGGTCATTTGTGTTCTCTGGGAAGTCAGTTTGATCTATCAAGTTCATCTTTTATGTTGAAATCAAGATGAGATCCCAGATTTAGGTCTGAAAGAAACTTCAAAGGTCATTTAATTTAAGCCCACCTCATTTTATAAATGAGGAATTCAAGTTCACAAAGTTTGAATGATGTCCAAGATCCACAGATCTGGTTGATATTTTTTCCAAGCTTTTTTGTCCCTCAAAATACCTGGAACTGCAAGAAGTTTAAGGATCATGTAATAGTCTAGATTCCTGCTTTCAGATAGATTAAGCATTATTATTACCATTTAATAGATGATCTATGTATGCTACTGAATGTTACAAAGGTTAAATAACTTCTGCTAGGTCATGGAAAATAAGGGTGTCATACTTTGGGACAATCTGTTTTTTCTAGCCTAGTCTTTTGCTGTTTAACAATCTTTTCCCTAGTTATATTCTCTCTTTTCTGCCTTACCTTTCTCTGAGATGCCCTTTTTCTACTCCTACCCCACTCCTTTCCCAAAATCTTCTGTTCCCGGTTAGAAACTTCCAGCTTCCTTTCTGGTTTCACTCTACCCATGAAGCTAAAGAAACCAATCAGACCTAACCTAAAGACCATTGTTCTTTAAGGCTCCTTGATTATAGTCCTGATTTTATCCCTTTCCTTCCCAATCACTACTCCCTCTCTGGAGGGCTCAGTCTCTTTCCCTGAGTTAGGAAGTTGGTAGGCTGACCTAGATTGGACATGTCAATCCTGTTTCCATTGTGAAGATGGGAAGTGTGAGAACAACAATTCTAGTCCTTGATAACCCTTCCATTGAGAATCCCCAGTTAAGACATGTTTGGGGTTGATTTCTTTTTCCTTTCAGGTCTTTCCTTGAACATAGCAAATAGAATATAACCTGTTAGTGGCAACACTAATCAACTCCTCTAATTCTTCTGCAAAGTCCCTTAAATCTCAGCATGGACCTTGACAAATGAATTCCATTAAGCATGGTAGTATGGAAGAAAGAAACCTAAATCAAGAGGGTACTCATTTACATTGCCTTTGGACAAGTCACTTTGCTTCTGTAGGTCTTGTTTACTCTTCTGTAAATTGAAGAGGTTGAATCAAATCATCTCTAAGGTCCCTCTTGGTCCTGAAATCCTTGGATTCAGTTATACCACTTTCCAAAAGAAGAAAAAGAAAAGAAAAAATAGAGACTTCAAGGAAGAGCTCAAAAGAACAAAGATTTGGAGCTGGAAGGGACCTTAGAGGTTGAGGAAAACCCTTCATTTTGTTAATGATAGAAATGGCAGTTCTTTGAAATTAAATGATTCACACACAGGTAAAACAACAAGTAAGTGTCTAAAGTGGGATTTAACTCCAGATATTCCTGATTCCAAGTTCAGTTCTGCATCCACTGGGACACACTGTCACATTCTCCGAGGTCTAAGGATTATGTGGAATGTCAAGAAATTCTGTGGCTGGGGAGGTAATAAATAAGCTTTATTTTCCATTTATCTTAACATCTAACTCTAACAATGTCTTGATCTTGAAGAAAATATAAAAGAATTGGCACATCAAAGAGACAGTGTAAATGAACAAGGAGGTAGAGCTTCCTACGCAGAGAGGCCTACCATGCTTTGTGCCCGTGCCTTGGCTCTGTACAACCAGTGCCATGAAATGGCAGAGATGGATACATTTCAGGGACAGGCTTCCACTTGTAATGTAGTTAGTGGTAAATAGCATTTTGGAGAGCTGGGAAGCATTCCGCCAAGTAATTTGTTTTTTAAATAGCTATGTGAGTTTGTCTACAGTGTGATTTCCATTCCGCTAGAGCAGAAGGTGGTGTTTCTTTTGTTTATAGTATTAGTGTTATATTATTGTTGATCTCATTGTTCCTATTTGTGACATGTTTACCCCAGTGGGACAGTCATTGTAGAAGGCAAGTTGGAAGCCAATCTACACACCAAATATGCAGAAGTAAAGAAAAAGGCTCCAATTTCTCCTGCAGAGTGCATATTACTCCTCACTTGGATTGTTAAATTCTAATTATAGGCTGTTGATCTCCTTTAGAACCATTTATAAGCCTAAACACAGTTCTGCAAGGTCCTTTGCTGATAGGTGTGTTCAATGCCCATTGTTGTGTAAATGCTACATTTGGGGCCTAGGATACTTTGGCTTTCTCCAGGAGAGCTTTAGAGAAAATGGGCTAAGTATGACTAAGGACAGAGGTAGGCAAGAAGGGTTCATCCTCCTCTTGACACGTGGTTATTGTAGGATTGTTGGTAGCCCCAGGAATATAGCAGCTCTGAAGGTGATGACTAAGAACAAGCTGACTTGTGAAGCTACTTAGTGTTAATTTATTAATCCTAGGATTTTAGTTCAATTGATAGAGAAGGAGACTGAGACTCAAAAGGGATTTCCCCAAGGTCACACTGTCACTGAGAATGGACAGGAATCCAGGTCTCCTGACTCCCCTCCAAATACTCTTACTGCATTAAGGCCTCAGTGAGTTGCTAGGTATTCACTTTCTAGAATGAAACAGTGACATGATAATTATCCTGTTCAGAGGCCCAATCTCCTAAAAGAGGTGAGACCAAAAATGCTCAATAAGCCTTCTTTAGGAGAAACTCAATAATTTTACCAGCACCATCAATTAACCAGAATTTAGCTTCCCTTTATGGAGTCAAATGACATTAAAATGAGCTAATATCAAGGATG
The DNA here is from genome assembly GCF_037893015.1 of Macrotis lagotis. Taxonomy (NCBI): domain Eukaryota; kingdom Metazoa; phylum Chordata; class Mammalia; order Peramelemorphia; family Peramelidae; genus Macrotis; species Macrotis lagotis. Next base: position 95,905,350 of record NC_133661.1, read on the forward strand.
TAACAGAAAAATCTAAATTCTAGGGTATGTCCTGAAATTAGTCAGTATTCAGACCAGTCACTTTCATGGCTACAGTTATGGTGGGTCACATTCAGAGTCATGGATTTAGGGGACTAAATGATTCTGAATCATATACTCATAAAACTGTGGAATTGGAAGAAGTGGTAGAAATCATTCAGTCCACATTCCACACTCCTTTCATTTCTTAGATAAAGAAACAAGCCCAGAGTGAGAGAGCAAACAAAATCCAGTATCCAACACCAAGAAGCTTATTAGTATGCAACATTTATACTGATAAGTAAGTATAAGGAAATGAGGAGAGAGAGTGAGAGCAGATGGGATGCAATTAATAAGGAAAAGCTTCCTTGAGAAAGTAAGCTAAGTACCTGAATATGCATTGAAGGAAATCAAGGATCCTAAGAGATGAAGGAGAGGACAGAGTGATTTACTAGTAAACCTATACAAAGCCATTGAGGTAGGAGATGGAATAGTAAATTTAGAGAACAAGAAATAAGCTATTTTGGTTGGCTAGGATGTAGAGTAAGTGAAAGGAAGTAATATGAAATAAGTCTGAAAAGAGGCCTTCCTGAGGTAGATTGTAAAAGGCTTTAAATACTAGGTGAAAGGGTTATATTTTAGCATAATGACAATAGGGAACCACTTCACTGAAGTTTTTTTGTTTTGTTTTGTTTTGTTTTGTTGTGTTGTGTTATTTTTTTTGCAAAAAAAGATACAATCAGCATTATACTTTAAGATTTTCAGCAACTATGTATAGGATAGACTGTATAAGGATAAGATTGAAAGCAAGAAGACAAAATAGGAGGCTATTTTATTCATTTAAAGGAGTGTTGGTTAGCTGAATTAGAGTGATTACAAAAGCAAAGGAGATATTTGAAAGATTTTGTGGAGGTAGAATCAAAAGACTGATAACTGATTGAATAAGGGAATGAGAGATGGAAGAGTTGAGGATGATCCCTAGACTATAAATCTGGTGCCTGGTAGGATGGCAGTATCCTTAACAGAAATAGGGATATTTGGAATACAAGTATGTTGGGGAACAGAGAGAGAGATAAAGAGTTTGGGGTTTGAACATATTGAATTTTAAATATCTGAACATTTAGGTTTTAGTTTCCAGCTGATAGTCTATGATGCATGATTAGAGCTTAGAAGGGAAGTTAAGGCTAGATTAAAAGATTTAAGAGTAATTTGCATTGAGATAATAATTGAATTTATAGGAGCTGATGAGAGGAGCAGAAAAAAGATTCAACAACAAAAGCCTTGGTGGATATCAAATGAGACAAGTAGGTAGAGAACTAGGAAAGAGAAGAGTACAAAAAACAGGGGGAGGACAGAGTATAGGGTTAGAATGTGATCAAAAGTGCCAAAAGTTGTGGAGGGTTGGTTTGGAAGAGTGAGCAAACCACTTAATCTCTTGATGTCTTAGACAATTCTTGTAGAATATAACTGCAGAACAGATGTCCATTAACATTGATAGAGTGGTTTTCATTAAAGGGAGTTTTTGATATCAGTGAAATAACAGATCCAGTTTCTACTTCCCACCTCTACTCACCATCCCCCAAAATTTCAAGAGACAAAAAGGATAATCTCCTTTGCCCATAGTAGGTACTAAATAAATGTTTGTTTAATTGAAGTTAATTTTAGAGATGGAAGGGTCCTTGACTTGCATCTGTTCAAGACTTTCACTTTTGTAGATAAACAATGATACGACTGGTATGAAAACCAAAACTGTCTGTCCCTCAGTTCACTGATCTTCCACTACTGCATGCTTTCTCACTAACAGCAAGCAATCAGTAGTCTTCGGTGCTTGCTAAACTGGAAAGTGTACTAATGCAGTTTCCAAAGCTTTTTCTTCAGAGTTGAAACAAGAAAGAATTTCTGTCTAGCTCTCATTTAACCAGAACTCTAATACATTGTAGTAGAATGTGGTTTTGCTTGAGAGGGGATATTGTAAATGCAAACTTAAGTTCCATCCAGCATTAGTTATCATCCCATAAATGTTTTCCAGAGAGGTTAAAAAGTATTGGGGATTTCATAAGAGTTCTTGCCTGTTAGTCGACAAGCAGTTATTGTTAATTTTGTTAAATATTGGGGATACAAAGAAAGGTAAAAATATGATTTCTGATCTTTAAAGTGCTCCTATTTTAATGGGAGAAACAATACAGCACACTTCTGCAGTGTGAGTGGAAGGCAATCTTAGAGGAAAGGGCCAAGAATTAGGAACAGTCTCTTGCAGAAGGGGAGATTTGGACTGAATCTTAAAGGAAGCTAGGCAAGGCAGGAAGGAGGTGGAAGTGAGAGAGGGGATTCCAGGGGAAGATATCGACTGGCTAACAGGTTGCCATGTCTCCTGTTCCAGACACAGTGAGTGGGTCACCATAAGTTTTCTAGAGGATTACAATGCTCTGGAGAGCAGTTAACCCTGTCCTAGACCTGATCAAACTTTAAGTTCTAAACTATTATTTTAAATTATATTATAATTGGTGGAAGATAAAGGGGTAATAATCATGAGGAAACTGGGAGTATTATTTCCTGAGTTTCAGGTTTTCCTTTTGATTTAACTATGAATTAGGAAGAAAGGTCAAAAGAAGAAAAAGAGGGGGAGGACTGGAAAGATAACGGATTTTTAAAAAATATACAAATAATGATAATTTGCATTTATATAGCATGTCACATTTTATTGTCCTCTCCACCTCACTTCCTTTTTAGCTTTGCCAAGATTCATTTAGTTTCCTCCCCCCTCCTTTGCCCATCTCAAATTGGGAAAATACTCAGCCCTTGCTCAAGTTGTACGGGGTTGGATTAATAGCCATAAATTGAAGTCAGACATGTCTATTATCTGAAATCAATGACTTTTAATCAGTGAGGAATCTTTGTAGCAGGTATTGTGGGGCCAGTTTTCCCAGGAGTGACTCTGGATATCTCGATGGAGCCCTGAGTCCATCTTGGGTGACTCTCCTTAGACCAGAGTGGACTCTGCTTGTTCAGAATGGGGAGGTTACCCAAAAGGAGGAAAAATGGCACAGGGGGTTTTGGCCAAAACGAAAACCACTCTGGAGGATGAATTCCAGGCTTCTGCCACAAGAGGGAGCTGAGCCCCCAGCTTGGGCAGTGGGCTGTGAGCTGGAGAAATGGACAGTCTCAGATGCTTGCAGGCCCCAACGCTGCTGTGGCGGACAGACTGGGGACCTGCTCCGAATTATTCTCGTTGAATTGCACATACCGAATTGGTCCTACAACCTCAAGTCTTTCAAAAGACTCTGAAGACTGGGGTGGAGTGGGGGAATTAGGAAGAAAGGGAGGAGAGGAGGGAGAAGAGGAAGAGAAAGGGAAGGGAGGAGAAGTTGGGAACCCAGATGTTTGGCATTGGTGGATGGGAGAGGTCATTGAACTAGTCTGGGACATTGGAGAGAAATTCCAGAAACTCAAGTCCCAGGTAGAGATGGGCACACATGAATTGAGAATGGTGCTGTTTGAAATGATGGAGATGAGGGTTGTGGGTTTGCTTATAAAAGGTGGGAAGGAGAAGAAAGAAAAGGAGAAGGGAAGGGACAGAAGAAAGAAAAGGAAGGGGAGGAAACAGAGGAGAGGAGAAGGGAGAGGAAAAGAGAAATGGGGAGGAGAAACAGAGGTAAAAGGCAGAAGGTAGGAGGCAGGAGACAGAAGCAAAGATAGAGGAGGTTGGGAAATATGGCTGTATAGCATTTTAAATAGTAACATCTCTCTTCTCCCTTTAAAAAACTCTGAAAATGCGTAACTTGTCTATAATCATAATTGATTATCTGGGAGCACAGAAGTGAATCTATTCCCACCCTGGACCACATTGGTGTCAAATAGCTCTTCTTTGGGAATGAGTGTCTTGGAGAGGGGAAGAAGGCAGCTTGGTTTTCAAATTTCCACCCCCAGCTCTCTTCCTCACATACACATCAGGATAGGTCACTATATACAGAAAAAGTGATTTGCTTCCCAGGAGTGAAAATCAAATCACTTCTAACTTCCATTGAATTGGCCTCCAATGTCTTCAGCACTATAAGGGGGTACAACTGATATAGAGTTCTTAAAAAATCCTGTGCAATATGAGTAAGATGCAGGGAGGGTGTGTGTGTGTGTGTGTGTGCACTTAAAATTTATACCACACATAGATTTCCTTCTTGAATGTCTGTCTAAGTTGTAATACAACAAACATAAACCCTAAGTTCTAATACTGAATCTACCATTAGGCAGTCACTTCACCCATGAGCTTTGGTTTTTCCATCTATAAAAGGAGCATCATAACACTCTTCCTGTCTACCTCATAGAATTAAGAGGATCAAGAGTGCTAATGCACATTAAATCTCTTTGGAAATAAAGACATTAGTATTCTTGTAACATTGTAGATAATTATATAAAGTTATATAGCAATAATGAGCTAGTGTGAGCACCTTGAAAAAATAAACAGTACAAAGATATTACATTATTGTTGTAAAATATTAATAATAGTTAAAATTGGCCCACGAGATTGAAAGTAAGAGTAATGACACTATCTTCCCCTCAAAGCTCATACTAAGTTGTAAATTCTTGAGAGAAAGGACTGTACTAAAATGCTTTACACTAGCTCCGCCCCAGCTGAGTTTTATTAAACTGCAACGACCCCCTAAAGCTGCCAGTTGCTAGGACCAAGCAAGTACCCTGAGGGTTCAGCTGGGAGAGTAGATCAGAGGTTAAGAGATTGATCTAGGGATAGAAGAAGTAATGCAGAAAGCAGAAAGTGCCTTTTCAGGATTCCTATTGAACATCACTCTAGAAAACCAAAAATTCTCTGGAACTATCTCCTCCATATACCCACTTACTTATAGTGAAAAGAGCTGAGAATCTGGGAATCCTGGAAAGGGGAGAGAAGTTTGCCAGACCTTGGTTTCAAGCCTGCTGCTGTCTTCTCTCTAGAGTTCATTTTTCTGGATAGCCTCAAAGGTGGTCCCTTCCAATTAAATACTAATGAGATTCTAATCCTCTTTTTTACAAGCTCAGAAATTGAAGCTCAGAGATGGAAAGCAACTTGTCCAAGATTTTCTGATTAGCATTTTTATTTTTCTATGGGTTCTTACCCAGATTAGCATTCAAAAATTACCTATAATAATAGTATTATGATGAAAGATTGCTAGAATTGGTTAGTTTTCAAAGACCATCTGGTTCAATCCTTTCATTTGACAGAGCAGGAAATTAAAGCACAATAAAGTAAGGTAAGTAAGGTGGATAGGGCACTTGTCCTGAAGTTAGGAGAATTTGAATTTAAATCCGACCTCAAAAATTTACGAGTTGGGTGGCCCTGGATAAATCACTTAATCTCAATTGTCTTTAAAAAAAAAAAAGTAAGGTCATACAGTGATAAAACCAAATCTATGGCATGACCAAGTCTGAAATCCCGACCTCCAAGTTCCTGGCACAGGACATTTTAATAATAATAATAATAATAACTTTTATCTAGTATTTGCTATATGGCAGACACTGCTCTAAATGTTTTGCAATTATTATTTCATTTGATCCTCACAAAAATCCTGGGAAGTAGGAGCTATTATTATCCCCATTTAACAGATAAGGAAACTGAGGTTATGTGATTTGCTGTTGTAGTCATAGCTAGTAGATGTCTGAGGGGCCAGACTGGGCCTCAGGTCTTCCTAACTCTCAGTCCTCTTCAATATCTTAGTACCATAACTTTGAAACTGAAGCTTGGATTTTGGATATGAACAAAGAAGGAACTGCAAAGGAACTTTCACTTTCCTTCCCTCTCTTTTTTTTCCTTTTAGAAAAACAGAAGTTAACCAAATAAAAGCTTTCCAAATCATTTCCAAACTAAAATAAATCTCCCTACCTTTTTTAGAGCTGCATTCCCTAATCCAACAGCCTCATTTGAAAGGACCTGAGAAAGGAACCTGATATAATTTGTCCTCTCTGGCCTAGATCTGGAGTCTGGTAGTTACCCCTCAACCCTCCCAAATCTACCTCCTGCCAGGCCCCACTTAGTGGGTCATCCCCCTCTCCCCTGATCTTTTCACCTCTTCAGAATTCCACTTTTTTACTATGTGGGAGTTTTGGGTGTGGAGCAAGGGAGGGGAAAGCAGTTCAAATCAATATCTTACCACTCATGCTCTCTGGATAGTGTTTTACCCTTAGTTTCATGCCCTTTCTGCAAAGGCAATGGGGAATCTGGTATGATGTGGAGACATGGAACAAGATGCCAGGTCCCTGCTGAGAAAGAATAAGGAAAGAAAAATTACTTCAGTAAAGAAAAAACTTTTTCAAGGCTTCCTCTTGAGATTTGCCTTCTGGGGCATATCCCATAAATCCCTCTGGATTTGTGATTTCATTGATACCCAGGAACTCCCTGATGAAGAAATTATCTAAACAAAGTTGACTCTTTATCTGCAGCATAGAGTTTGAGAATTACCCAGATCCCTGAGACCTTAAGTACTTGAGTATAAGGGGCAGCTAGGTGGCACAGTGGCTAGGAAAACCAGTCCTGGAATCAAAAGGATCTGAGTTCAAATCCAGAGCAGCCACTTAATATTTTTTAATTTAATTTTTATTAAAGATATTATTTGAGTTTTACAATTTCCCCCCCCCAATCTTACTTCCCTCCCCCACAGAAAGCAATCTGTCAGTCTTTACTTTGTTTCCATGTTGTACCTTGATCCAAATTGGGTGTGATGAGAGAGAAATCATATCCTTAAAGAAGAGAGAAGTCTAAGAGATAACAAGATCAGACAATAAGATATCTGTTTTTTTCTAAATTAAAGGGAACAGTCCTTGAAGTTTGTTCAAACTCCACAGCTCCTTATCTGTTTACAGATGGCACTCTCCTTTGCAGACAGCCCAAAATTGTTCCTGATTGTTGCGCTGATGGAATGAGCAAGTCCTTCAAGGTTGAGCATCACTCCCATGTGCTGTTAGGGTGTACAGTGTTTCTCTGGCTCTGCTCATCTCGTTCAGCATCAGTTCAAGACAATCCCTCCAGGCTTCCCTGAAATCCTGTCCCTCCTGGTTTCTAATAGGACACTTAATAATTACCTACCAGTGTGACCTTGAGCAAGTCACTTAGCCCCCATTGCCTTGTAAAAACAAAACAAAATACTTGATTATGGTCAGATGTGGCATTTGAACCCAGATCTTCCACACTTCGAGGTTCTAGCCATCATAACCAGGTTTTGTTGGGATTTGTAACCAAAAAAATCAAAACTAACATACACCCCCCCAAAAAAAGCAAAAACCTTTACATATGTCTGGAATATGGTTACAAAAAGCACTTTCACCTCCATTATGATCCCCATTTGTATAGTCCTGAAAGTTGTCAAAGACCTTAATTCACCAATCCTGGAGAGTGTGTAGTATTATTATTATTATTATTCCCATTTTACAGAGGAGAAAACTGAGACTGGGGTTATTTGGCCCAAGATCACAGAGGCTAGTGTGGTAAAATTTAAGGCTAGACCTCCTTGAGTCCAAGAGTCCAGTAGTCTCATGCTGCCATTGTAGGTTTCCCTGGTACCTCTTTGACTCATTTTACCCTAAGAATTACCCAATGAGGGAAGGAGGGTCAGTATGGTTAGCTCTTTTTTCCAGATGATAGACTTCAAGGAGAAGAAATTATTTCGTTAAGGTCAAAGAGATAGTCTATAGCTCATCCAAAACCAGAATTACCTGTAGGCAAGACTGGTTTGTGGATATATATGAATTTCAAGAGTCTCACATTAAAAAGGAAGGAAAGGGGAAAAGGAAAAGGCAGAAAGAGGGAGAGGAGAGAGAAGAAAAGAGAGCTCCAGGAGGAAAATAGGTGGAGGGGGAAGAAGACATTAGCGAGCAGCGGGTCCCGCTCTCCATCTTTCCACCCGCTGGCCCTTGGTGAACTGGTCACTCCGGTGGCCTGGACTCCATGCTCCCTGGCCTGCGTTTGTGCAGAGCCGCCCGCATCCCATGGCCGCGCCCCTCTGCCCGCCAGAAGGGCCCACGCGGCCTGCAGAATTTTGCCTCGTATAGCCCGGGATACTAGGTGGCAGTGCTGCTCAGCTAATGAGGTCCCGAGTCGCGATCACGACTCTGAAGTATTCATTTACTCTCTCCTGGGTCCCTAAAATACGCTGCGAAGTTCATTTCCATGTGTCTGAACGCTCCAAACAGCCATTTTCTTCAAAAGAGCCCGAGAAAATGCCTGGGGGGTCATTCTCCTGTCTCTGCTCCTCGCCCTAGGATGGCCACATGGAGTTAAGATCTGGATTCTAAGTGGATTTCCTTCCGAGTTCAAATGCGAGATTCATTTAAAAATCATGTTCTTTTTAGGTAGTTGACACTGACCTAGGGAATCTCAACAGCTTCTGTGGCCTCAGCGCATGTGTGTTTATTCACACGAGCCCGTGCGATTCACGAGCAAACTTAAAAATCGTGTGGCAGCTACCTATTCCTTATTTAATCCAGATAAAATATACGATCTACATCGTGTGTATGTTCCTGTGCTGTTCTTTAACACACCTGCAGAACCTTCCACGATTCTTCACAGCTAACAGGCATTTGTTGTGCTGGGATCCAGTAGTGTTTCCCTAATTTACCTAGGAATCCGTTCACAACAAAACCTGGGCTCAGTTATTCTTCGCAGAATAGCTAAGACCGAATTGAGTCCAGTTGACAGCTCTTAACACAGTGTCTAGTTCATAGTGGACACGCACTGCTTGTTGAATGACTTGCCATGAGATCTTAATTCAGATCCCCTTGGAATCCATTCCCGGCTCCTTTTCTTGCCAGAGCCCCAGTCCTCCTGGAGGGGTGGAAGATATGTTTGTTCGGCCCTGGGAGAGTTCCTGTACCCTTAAGATCCAGGCTGGCAGGAATTCAGGATCAAAACTAAAGCAGAGAAATATATTTCTTCATTGGTCACTGTTATGGCTTAGGTACTGTCCAGAGTCTATATTTCTTCATCGGGGAGAAGTGTTAAGGTTAGTTCTAGGCGCCTAAGGTCATAGGAAACTAGGGGTAAGGGTCTCTCGAAATACTCCATGGCTCTGGCCTTTAGGCCAGGGCCTGCTCTTATTAGGGAAATTATCTCTGAGTTGCGATTCCCCCCCCCCCCCTTTTCCCTAAAAGGTGCTTTTAAATGAAGCAAAATAAACCGAAAACTGCCCACCAGTAGTTGGAGGCCAGATACTCTCCTTTGAAGAACTCACTCTTTGAAATTGCTTACAGTTGACTCGCAAGAATAAAAAAGGTGTATGTGAACCTTCAAAAGCACCGTTATGTCATTTGAAACCCTCAATAGCTGCTTTTTATGGGTTTTCTTTATTGTAGAAAGTCAAGGTAATGATTTTGCTAAAGAGAGAGCCGCCATCTAATTTCTCCCCATTGCACGGTACAGTGTGTCCCTTTGAGGGCTATTCCGAGGTAAGTGGAAAGTGTCGTCCTAGGGTCCTATTTGGTGTTGCGGAGGAGCTGTAGATTAATGCTTTCACCCCCTTTTTTTTTCTAACTGACTGATCTCGGGCGAATAAACAAGGTCTCTTGCAGAGACATGTGCGAGATCTGTACATAGAAGACCATTTGAGAAACTTGGCCCATTCTAAACTTCCATCATCCTGTACAAATAAAACTCGGATCCACATGGGTGTGTGTGTGTGTGTGTGTGTGTGTGTGTGTGTGTGTGTGTGTGTGTGTGTTTCTACATCCCCCAGAGGAAGGCTCCTCTCCTCCAGAGTACTGACGTCGCTCTCTTTAGGCATATTTCTATTATTCTCACCATTTTAGGAGCAACCCAACAAAGCGAGGTGACGACTTCGGGTGCAAACCCACTGGAGCCTGTTGGCAGCTTTTTCTGACTAGGAAATGTCCTTCTCTTAGTAATTTGCCAAGCCATGGGAGCCTGCAGATCTTGATCTGACGTAGACTCCTCGGCCTGGAAGAAGCCGATTCTATTTTAAAGGTTCTCTGCCACAAAACGTTTCTGACGTGAATCAGGGGAATTAAGGAAATCACCCAATATAAGCATTCTATCCGCAGCGCCTGTCACCCAGCCTCGGGGGGCTGTTGGAGGGCTAACGTACGCATAACCTTTTCCTCTACACGATTTTGGTTTATGTGTCTATTTGACTGATGGAAAAGAACCCAATCGGATATACGAGAGTAAATGTTACCCCGAAATCCTGGGGAGCTCTTGCCTCAGGTCTCCCGGAGGAGAGAGCTGGCAAAGGCTTATCTCCTCGGTCTCCTCTCCTTTCCAAGCTGTGGGCTTGGCGCGGACCTTGGCCCGCAGTCCGATGTCTGGGGACAGGAGGCTGGGCTTGCCGGCACCGATGGCGTCGGGTGGCTTCGGGCTGGGCCCCGGGGAAGACCCGTCGCAGCTCACCAGGCCGCGCTGGGTTCAGTTCCCCCCCGGTGCGGCACGACACCACCTGTAGCCTTGGGCTGGCGGCCTTAGCCCGACACCTTTCTCCCCCCCCTTGTGCCTCGGTGAGAAGGGGCTTGGGCCAAGCTGCCGTCTCCCCCTCAGTGCTAATCCCGAGGGAAGGGGAGAAATGCAAAAGCAAAGGTCTGCCTAACTTTCTTTGCTCTCCAGCTCTGCCTCAGACTCGGTCCCCCCTCCCTTCCGTCTGGGAGGGAGCAGTTGGGGGGGGGGGGAAGTCGCTGCTTGCCTTGAGGGTGGCGGGGTGAGGGTCGCAGAAGGAATTCAGGGCGGTACGTGTATGAATGTGTGAGCGTGGTCTGTGTGTGTGTGTGTGTGTGTGTGTGTGTGTGTGCGCGCGTGTGTGTGGTGCGAGCTTGTGCGTTCCTCCCTCTGAGAAACATATGTTCCTTTCCTCTTCTCCAAACCCCCTCCCCGTGTTCTGCCTCTTCGCAGTTGTGGGGCTGGGCCTGGGAAGCAGCCCGAGAAGTAGGCAGAAAAGGATCTTTGCAAGTTCGTATCTTTGGGGGGCCTCGGGGCGGGAGTTGAGGCTGGGGAGGGGGTGGACGGGCAGCGGGAGGGAGGTCTCCTCCTCACAGCCCGCCCGCCTCTACTCCCTCCTCCTAGCCCCTATGGAAGTTCCTGCGGAGCCCCCACAGCCCGGTCCAAGGAGGGATCAGAGCGACTGTCCCCGAGGTGAGGGGCGGCCCACGGTGAAATGGACCAGGGCCGGGGACGGACGCCCCCGCTGCCCTTGGCCTCGGGACTGTGGGAGGGAGGCGTGCCTGCGGGAGGGTGGGCGGATGTATGGGCAATGGGGGGGACTGGAAAAAAGCACGGGAGAGAAGACAGTCCCTCCAGCAGGCCCCAACCCCCTCGCCAAGACCAATGCACTCCATTTAGCAGGAAAGCCTGCCTGGAGCGCGGTCAGACCTCGGAGAAAGCTTTGACCTCACTGCGGTCAACCGAAAAGAAGTCAACTGAGATTTGGCCAAGGGGTGGAGAAGGAAGAAGGGGTGGGGGGCACCTCTTTTTCCCTAAGGCTATTCTGCTGCTTCTGCGTCCAGAGGCCTCTCGGAAGCAACATCTCTAAGCCCAGGCAGGCAGTCCAGGGGTGCCGCCGATATAGCCAGCCACTACCCGTCTCTTTCCCTAGCCCTGTGTCAGTATATGAGTGACAGAAAGATTATCATTCTCCTTTCACCTCAGCCGACTCTATGAACCCACTCTCCACCCCTCTTTCCTCAGCCACTGCCTTCATTTAACAAAACCACCCAGCCCAGGGACCACAGGGAAAGCACAGACCACTGGGGGTTGGAACAAGGTGTGGTTGGGGCTGACCTAGGGAGAAGAAGGAGGAGGAGATGTGACCTTGGGTGGCATGTGGGTTTCAGGTCAATGAGAAGAAACCAAGCTGCTTGGTGGTACCAGTCTTGAGTTAGGTAACTCCTTTGCCCAAGCAGGTACATTCTATCCACCTTCCCTGCTGAGAGAATTCTCAACTTTACTCTTTCCCTTCCTTTTTGTTTGCGCTCTCTCTCTCTTTCTCTCTCGTTCTCTCTTTCCCCTCCCTTTTTCTTCAACTTATATTCTTCTTTTCCTCCTTTCAAAAATTACCCCTTGAAAGACAAAACCTTCAAGTCAGTTCAACTCATGGATGGAAATTTCTTTTAGCAGGAGATTGAGGACTGGATATTTGGTTGTGATTACGGAGGCCCAGTGATGCTTATTAAAATTTATATTAAATTGATTATTGCCTTAGTATTTCTGGGTCCAGGAGGGAGTTTCATCCATCAACAGAGGACTTAGGAGGCATCTGTCATGGATGCGATACACTGACATTTGACCCATTTCAAAGATGAGCCTAGGGAAGTAACCTAAGATGACTACTACCTAGGAACCTGTATGAAATTGAGCAAATACTTAAACTCCCTGGGCCTTAGTTTTTCATCTCCAAAATGAAAATGTTGGCCTTGAATGGACTCTTGAGGTTCATGTCTAGCTCTAAATCTAATCTATATTACCCATAAACTTTTAACTTTTGGTTTTGTAGATTTTGAAGCATTTTTAAAATTCACTCTGCTTCCTTTCCCAATTCCCTGCTCCTATTCTCCCAGAATTTTCATAGAAGTTTACCATATTAGAACTGGGAAAAGACCTTAGAAAGCATTTAATCCAAAGTTTCTTAAACTTTTTTGCGTCCTTGACCTCTCTGGCAAGTTTAGTGAAGTTCGGGGACCCTTTCTCTGAATAATGTTTTTAAATAATAAAAGAAAATGCTAAGTTCTGTTGGAGGTGAATGGAAATAAGAACAGATTTTTTTTCCCTCTTTCCATGTACATGGATTCCCTGAAATCTGGCCCATGGAACCTATATTTAAAACCCCAGATCTAGTACAGCCCCCTAAATTGAGACACAGAGTGGTAAAAAGACTTACTTATGGCTACATAGCACTATCAAAGCTGGTTAAATCCTTTAGTTGTTTTTGCTTTGAAACATAGGAGGAAATGAGAATGAAGAGAGTACCATTTCTTTCAATAGTATGGCATAGCAGCACAGAATTACAGTCACATAGCCATCAAAATTGAAAGTGTGACATTCTATAGCATTAGTTTTGTAACTGGAGAGTTCATCAAAGATTATATTGCACAAGTGACAGAGAATTTTCAATTGCTCCCATGTTTTTAATATTTTTTGAACTGACTGAGGAAACCTTTCCTGAATATAGTCTTGAAGTTTCTCCTTTGAAAGTTCATTAAATTGTAGCCAAGGACAGAGGAACTATCAGTATCTTAAATTGCCTTTAAAGTATATTTTAAAGTGATTGAAGCTTGGTTTGTTTTTATTAAACCAAACTTGAAGTTGAAAGCTACATTTCCCCCCACTCTAATTAGTTAAGAATCTTTAAAAAAAATACCCTTGAACTTTGTTACCTTCATAGGGAGATTTTTTTTAATACTAAGAAAGTTTCTGTTATACTCCTCAAAGAGATAAACTGGATATAACATTTACTGTTTTAAATCTATTTGCTATATTCTTCTAACTGAACGTTTTCCTGTACACACAAACCCTCCTTTTATTTGAATAGAGGCCCAGGTCATTGGAACATTTAGACTACACTGAATTCCCATGGAAATGTGCTCTATTGCAAAATCTAGATGTCTGCAATAATGCCCATTTCTGAAGTTTGGACTGAGTGTAAGACAGTTCAAGTGGAAAAGAAATATTTTTTGAGAATCCAAACAAGAAAAAATGCAAAGCCTTTGACTAGATAATGGAAATAAATAAACACACATTTTTCTAGAATTACTTTGCCATTGTGGACAAAGGTTCCTGAATTGACCAGATTTTCTTCAGATTCAACAGCAAATCACCATCCTTCTAATTTGCAGAGAACTAGCTTATCTGACTATAGGACTGTCCTTATAAGACTATTGTTTTTAGTTGGAGTCTGTTGTTATAGATTTGATAAACACTAAAAATGGACCTGTATTTCCATCCTTTTTAAATTGGTGTTTATCAACTAAATTTCAACTTTAAAACTTTCTTCTGTTCCTATGAGTATTTTCTTGGATTTTTGTCTCTTTATTCTAACCAGACCTTTCCCTCTTTCTCCTTTCCTCTACCTACCTACATGACTGTGACCATGATTTCTGGAATGATCATCTTATTTCACTGACTAAAAAGTCTGTACTAACTCATTTCCTCCCTCCATGGAGCAAAGCAATAGTTTATTCAGGAAATGTCATATATATATATATATATATATATATATATATATATATATATATACTATTAATCATGCCATAAAAATAATTCTTTAAGATTTGCAAAGTACCTAGCTTACCTTATAACATAGTAGAATAGTTTGAGGTTTTTTCCCCATTTGGAAAATGTTTTCTATGGTTTAAGGAGGAAATTGCTGGGGTAGGGTAGCAATCCCCTCCAGCCCCAATGCAAATGAGCAATTTAAGTGATTGATCGCTGGTCACACAACTAGTATGGGCCAGGAATAGGATTTGAGCCAAGTCTTTCTAACTCTAAAGCCAGCTCTCTAATATACCAGTTGTTCCTCACTTCAGATTTTATTATAAGTGAGAAAACTGATATATACTCAGAGAGGTTAAGGGATTTGTCTAATATTTAACAATTTATACATGGTTGATTTCCCCAGGACCTATGATTACAGTTCACAAACAAATATTGCTTCTCAGGTCAGTGGTTCATCCAAACCAATTTTCTGTCTCTGACAGTAGCAAAAAGGCAAAATTTTTGGAAGGACAAAATGTCTCTAATTTTAAATGGTGAAAGATACTACTCAAACAATTCTAGCTTCTCTTAATAAGGCACTATTCATTTCCCTCTTCATACTTAAATCTGGCATGCAAATAAATGGAAAAGTTACAAAGGCAAAAATGGTACAATAGCCATTTTAGACAATTCTTTTAATAACACACAGAGACACCCTAATTCTAGAAGCATGAACTAGAATTATTATCCTCTATCACATCCCTCAGGAAGGCGAGAGCATTTGTTATGCTTAGGTAAACAGAAGAAACCAGAAAGGGAAATGACTGCCCCAATTTTTCACATTAAATAAGGATCTCTTCCTGTCATGAAGTCAAGAAAGTCCATTTTTAATTTGTTTCAACCTGATATAAAAATAATCTTCTAAGGAAATGGACCTCTAAATTTTTTCTCAACTAAATGGGAAAACTCAACTTGAATTTTCAAATCAATAAAATGAAAGTTGGTCTAGCTGTTCTATCAAAGTCCCTTTTAGCTCTAGTGTCCCATGGTTCTGAGTACCTATGGGTGTTTGGAGGAATAAGAGAATGCCACAATATTGACTTTCACTCAAACCTGTTCAGTCTGTACAAGGAAATTTAAACTGTGTTTTCTCCAAAAACCTGAAAGATTGAAAACTTTGTACTTTTATGAAATTTTGGTTTTGCTCATAAATGAAAACATTTTTATTATCTAGCATGTACTAACCCAAGAATGTGTAACAGCTTGATTATTTTTTGGCTTAGATTTTGTCTTGCTCAGAAAATTACCTATACTTAGAGACTCTCTAACCCCAAGGGAATAACTTTGAAAGGAATAAAGAAATTACAGATGGGGAGGCATCTACTCTAAGTGTTAGGTTAATGGATTATTTGTTTCATACTCAGTGCATCCTTGATTGATGTTTATAATAACAAGGGGTTTTTGTTAAGCAGATGCAAAATTATATCACACAGAGCTTGTATCTACCATCAACAGTCATGAAAAGAATGAAGGTGTATGTGTGTGTGCTGGGGGGAGGGGCATGAGAGGAACCCAAGGAAAAGAACCAAGAATAACAATTTCAGCCAAAAGGGAGCCAGGGATACCTGGACTAGTAATTGTGTTTTTTATGGAAAGTCTGTTTTCCCAGTAGTTAAAGCCTACAGCCTATAGTCAAACTGAATTCAGCTATTCCAGAAGACCATTGAAAGAAGACTGTATTTCCCCAGGCAGACACCTAATGGAGCAGGGGCTCATTCTCATACATTTCTAAAATGGAATTAAAGTGTTGGCTTAGAACTTTGCTCCAGGATCAACAGGCCTTGCTTTAAAAATAAGGTAGCTACTCTGCCTGCTTGTTTGTTTTTGAGAAATGCTTTGCTTTTGCTTTGGCATTTATGTAGCAGCAGGAGACCATTACCCTGTGACAATGTGCTATTCCATTGTCATTATCCCCTAAGTAACTAAAACAATGCTCTATTTGGCCTCCTTTGCTAGTAGGTTTTCTGTTTTGTTTTTCCTTAAGTAGTGTTTCCTATTGAATTTCTGACCTAGTCACTTGAAATCCAGCAGGGTATCTGGTAACAATTTTTTTTTTAATCTGGTATCTTGTGCTTTAGTAATTTTACTCTTTAAGAAATAGCTCAGATACCTTGTTCCTGATCAAGAGGTCTTACCTTACAGCCATGAGAAGATATTACACTGAACCAGGATGTGCTCTATAATCTAAATCTGTGATACAGTATGTCCTTGTTAGTTGTTGTTGCTTTTAAAACAAACCCCCAAAGGCCTGGAAGCTAAGAAGACTAATAGCATAATTCAGAAGCGGCAGGCATTGCTAGCTATCTCCACAAGGGGTCACAAACATGGGGCTATTGCTATTTTTTTCACACACACAATATAAGATCTAGCATTTATATAACTATGTTTGCAAAGGACCTTACAAATGCTTTATCATTTTAACCTCACCACAAGGTAGGTGCTATTATTATTGCCATTATTATTCTCATTACACCATCATTTTACAGTTAAGGAAACTGAGACAGACAGAAGTTAAAATGACATCAGCTTTTTACAGATGAGGAAACTGAGGCAGAGAGAAGTCCAAGTGACTCACTCAGGAGTCATACATACATCTAGTAAATGTGCTCCTATGGGAGATCTCAAACAAAAGAGCAAAGAGTAAAGTTTTGAATTCAGTTCTTCCTGAATCCAGAGTCAGTACTCTCTCCAATGCACCAGCCCTGCTGTTTATATATAAGAGGAGACTGATGCTATTAGTGTGTGTTTTCTGCTGAAGATATTCTTTGCTTTTTTTTGTTTGAGATCTCCCATAAGAGTACAGACTCATAGAACTATTGAATTAAAAGAAACCTTTAAGATAAACTTGACTCTACTGCTCAGGTATTCGAATGGATCTTTGATCTCATCAATCTGAATTTCTTTTCAGTAATGCAGGTTGTCTGCTCATCCTGAGTGACTCTTGTCTTCCCAGAAGCTAGTCATAGTAGATTCATTGAATGTGTTATGGGGGCTTCCTGAGATTTCAATTGACAGCCCACAGGCTGGCCATTGATTAGCTTTCCCTTGTTCCTGACATATCACTAATTCTATATCTTTTCCAATTGTCTACCTTTTCCTCCAATTATTCATAGCTTCTTATTTCTTTTGGGCTGTGACCAGTGTACATACTCTTCATCATTGCCCTCTCTTTGAGACTTCTTCAGAGATTATAGTTTCCCACAATTTCCAGTAGAATAACTAAAATAAACATTACTACTAGAATAATATTAGAAAAGATGGATTTTAGTTTCAGGGAGAAGTTTGGGATCATTAAAGAAGTTTTGTAATTGCCAAACTGTAAAATGAAGATAACAATAGCACCTATCTCTTGAGGCTGTTGGGGCGGAGTGGTGTCAGATGATACAAGATTTGTAAAGCTTTTAGCACAATGCCCTGTCACACACTAGGCATGGCACAGATACTAGCTTCTATTGATGCTGTTGTTACTCTTATTGTTACTGCTGTGGTGGTGGTGGTGGTGGTTGTTGATTACCATTTCACATAAATCCATCCCTTTGCCTCTAGCCCTCTAGATCAGGGTTGATTATATTTTTCCACAATGGGTCACCTGGCCAGAAATCCATAATATGATATCCATATGAATATAATTATAAAATTATATGTATTCAACTTTTAAAAAATTACTAATTAACCCAAGCCTACTTGTGTGATAACTGACATCAATTATCCATTTCTTTGTTTTGCCTATTTTTCTGGAATAGGCTGTGGCATTTTTCTCTCTGTGGATTTATTTCTTTGCCCTTTTTGCACTGATTTCCCTTTTAATTTTATGTAATTACACTTTCTCAATCCAATTCCTAAATCCTTTATTATTCACAGTTATCTTAAATTTATCTTAGGTTTTATGGGTAACCTTAATACTACTCCTTACACCTCACTCTTCCAGTCTTTATATTCTTTACATCATCAATCTTACATCACCAGTGGTAACAATTTCAGGGACAGCTCCCTGAATTGTTCCAGTAGAATGGTTGTAGTGGCTTCAGATTGGGCACTCTCTTTTAGCATCTCTATGCAGAACTTTCAGAAGTAAAACATTGGTCTTACTCTTACCAAATCTGATTAAGTATAGATTTTAGCTACTGTTATTTTTCAGTATTATACACCTGTGCTTGCATGTATACATGTGTATATGTATACTTATATCCAAATATAATATGTACCACCCCAAAAAATGACATTCTCACCCCAATTCACAACATAATTATATATATAGATACATATCACACACATATATAGAGAGAGATTATATATATATAAATATATAATATACACATGCATATATATATGCATATATATATATATTTGTTTGTATACCTTAGGGGTAAGAATATAGACTACCCCCAAATGCATACATAAGCATAAACACATGTATTATTGTGTATAGGTCTGTATGTGTATATGTATTAGGAGTAAGAAAATAGACTGCCCCCCCAACAGAATTCTCATCTCTAGTACACACATATATATATGAATGTATATATACATATATATGTATGTATTAGGGATAAGAATATAGACCTATAGTCCACTCCAAATTGAATTCTCATCCATGTATATGTATTACTGAGAATTCCATTTGGGCATGGTCTATATTCAAGTCAGTGTGGTAGATGTGCCACTGAATTATATACCCTGGAAAGACATTCTATCTTGTTGGGAGGCATGGGAAGAGAAAGAGAGGGCGGGGGGAGAGAGATTGGCATCTATGAGATTGCTTAAGGAAAAGCTGGCATAAACTTCAGTTCAATCAATCAACATTTTTGAGCATATTTTTATGAGACAATAGGGTACATGGGATAACGGTTACATTACAGGAAAATGTGACCTTTGCTCTCAGGGAACTTACCAACTACTTTGAGAGATAGAACATATAGATAATGAGATAATTTACAACAGAAGACCCTTTATACTACTTGAATGTACAGACATGAAGTGCTGCAGTAATTCCAAGGCTTTAATCATTGTGGGCTGGGGTGATCTGGAAGGACTCTAAGCAGGGCTTGAACTGTATTTTGAAGAACAAGTAGGATTTTTATCATTGGAGAAGAGAAATCCAGGACATTTCAGAAGTGAAGACTTGCAGATGAGAATTTAAAGAGGGTCTTGAAAGGATATTGAATAGATTAGTTATAGTGGAAGTAAAGAAGGAAACACCTTGCACATAGGAATTTTTCATCTTAATTCCACAAATATTTCTAAATCAATGTGTTCAGGGGATTGTGAGAAATTCTGTGGGTACAAAACAAAAAGCCAGTTCCTGCTCTCAGATAGATTTGCATTCTATCAGGGAAAACAACATATGTACATATAAGGAAGACCTGACTCTTATCCTTCTTCTGATTAGCTCACACTAACTTTTTTTAAACCAAGACAAGTCCCTTAACCTCTCTGAGATCCAGTTTCTTCATATGTAAAATGAAGAGGCGAGTTGGGGTGGTGGAGAACACCAAAAGTCTCTGCAGCTTGGGACACTGATGTGTCTAGATTATTTGAGTCTGGGAGTTCTGTACTTCAATAATGGTTAATGCCAATGGGGTAAATCTGGTTCAATGAAGGGACCCCTTCCCCCATCCAGTAGAATAATTCTGCTTAAAGAGGGCAAATTGAGCCAGGTCAGAAGAATGGAATGGGTTAAATGTTCCAAACTAATTAGTATTGGAATCAGGTGAGGAATTCAGTAAACAAATTAGAACCAGTTATAGAGATTTGTAAATCTCTTTATTTGATATAGATGTATTGAGTTGAATTGAACTAAATTTTGTTCCAAATATCTAAATATATAAGGCCCTTCAAGCAAAGGCAGAGCAAATCTTGTAAACTTTCTCTGTCATTCTTACATCTCTAAAGCCATTTCTATTACTCCCTGGCCCACAGTGTCAGCTTGCCTATTCTATTCTTCAGCTGTTGTTTTTTTTTTTCCCTTCCTGGCTCTCTTTATCCTTTGCCTGTTTGTCAGAGTACAGCGCTTCTCTTATTCCTCTGAAAACACTATTGCAAATGGCCTGGTGTGGGGAACAATGTAGCTGCATTTTTAACCTTTCTGAGCCAACCAACCCAAATGTTGCTTCCACTTTCCTGTTAGTGTGGGCAAAGATCCATTCAACACAGGCAGAGTGAAGGGGTTAGGAGGCTCATTCTTTGGTTAACATGATACTTGTTGAAAATCATTTTTTTAAAAATGTTTGGGTTTTTTAAAATACCATTTTGTCCTCAACTGCAGTGGTTTGGCTAGTGGGAGAATGATTGAGAGGGAACTAGAGCTTGGTTATTTCTCTTTTGCTCAGGGTCATTGCTACATCTTTCTACTGTATTTTGATCACCCAGTCCAAGTGTATCTCTTTTTGTTGGCCAATTTTGCACTCCTGTCCTTTCTACTTCATTTCTGAATCAGATAACACAATCTCTGGCAGCCTTTGGGAGCGCGTGATTATTCTCTTGTCAACTGCAGATGCCTGTTCTTTGGATTCCCCATATTTCACTAATCTTAGTATACTGGATCATTAGGTAAGGTAAATTTGGTCAGATTAGGATGTGGTGTCACAAACAGAGCTGAAAGGGATTTAGAATTCCATTTAGTCTAATCCTCCCATTTTAAAGGTAAGGAAGTTGAGGTCCAGAAAAGAGAAGGGACTTCCCCCTAAATAAGTGGTAAAGTTAGAATTTGAAATCAGTTAGTGCAATGAATAGAGTACCATGACTAGAATCAGGAAGGCCTCTGTTCAAATCTAGCCTCAGACACGTACTAAGTGTGTGACTTTGGACAAGTCACTTAATCTTTATTTGCTTCAGTTTCTTAATCTTGTAAAATGGGGATAAAAATAACAACAAATCCTAGGGTTGTTGTGAAGCTCAATTGAGTTAATAGTTGTAAAGTGCTTACCACAGTATCAGGACATAGTCAGTACTATATAAATGTTAGCTTTCATAATTATTACTTCCACTCCAGAACAATTTCCTCTTGGTCTATTTACTCTATATATCTATATTTCCTCTATAATCTGACCTCAGACTCTTAAGTTACCTAGCTATGTGACCGTGGGCAAGGCACTTAACCTCATTGCTTTGCAAAAATATAAATTCAGGTTCCAATTGATATAAATCAAAACTTTGAACAATTTACTAATAACCTAAATCTAAACTAAGAAGATTTTTCCCCAGAGAAGTAGGTAAAGTCAACTATTGCCTCTCACTCCCTTATTTTTTCCTTTACTGAGGAAGCTGCCCAGATGAATGATAGCACCCTGATACTGGCCATCAGATTATGATCAAATCTGTTCTTGTTCCTAACCTGTTTTCCCTTAAGAGAAAAAAACAGTCACAAACATGGTCTTTGTTTGTTTGTAGAAAGAAAAGCAAGTAGAATCAAGAACCTTGCCTTCTACATTAAAAGCTACTCATGGATATTGATATCTTACTTAGTGAGTCTACAAATCACCTGATGATATCATCATCCCTGCCTTTCCCACTATTCAGTATTCAATCAATAGCATTTATTAAGTGTCTACAAGGATCCAGGAATGGTGTTAATGTGGGTATACAAAGAAAGGCAAAAACAACTCCTGTTCTCAAGGAACTTACAGTCTATTAAGGGAGACAACATATAAACAGCTATGTACAAGCAAGATACAGGCAGGAAAAATTGAAGATGATATCAGAGGGAAAGCACTAAGATTAAAGAGGACCAGGAAAAGTTTCTTGCAGAATGTGGGACTCTGAGTCTTGAGGGAAATCAGGAGACAGAGATGGAGGGGGAAGAGTTCTAAAAATGGAGATAACCAATGAAAATGCTCAGAGAAGGTAGGAAAAAACAGCAAGGAAACTAGAATTACTGTATGTAAAGGAATAATGCGTAAAAAGGCTGAAAAAATAGAAATAACCTAAAATATGAAAGTCTTAGAAAGCCAAACAAAAGTCAATATTTGATGGTGAAAGTAATAGAGGGCCTTTCGATTTATTGAGTGGGGGATGACATGATCAGACCTGGGTTTTAGTAAGATTAGCTTGACATGAGAATGGAGAGATACTTGAGACAGGAAGACCAAACTTCAGTAACCTAGATTGAAGTAACCTTGGTGTCAGACAATGAAGAGCCTGTACCAAGGTCAAAAGAATGTTAAAGGAAAAAGAAGGTATATTTAGGAAATGTTGTAAAGGTAGAGTTGACAACTGATTGTGTATGAGAATTAAGAGTGGGGAACTGAGAATGACATCTAGGTAGCAACTTTGGATGACTAGAAAAGTGGTGATATCCTCTATACTAAATGAAGTTAGGAAGAGGTGAGTTGGGGGCAGGGATATAATTTCAGTTTGGGACATATTGAGTTTAAGATGTCTATAGCCCTACCTTTAATATCAATGACAAAAGACTTCAGTAAAATAATAATAATAACACTAATAGTGTGAAGCACAGCAGGAAGCATTTAAGAGTTTATATATATAGGGGGCAGCTAGGTGGCACAGTGGATAAAGCACCGGCCCTGGAGTCAGGAGTACCTGGGTTCAAATGCGGTCTTAGACACTTAATAATTACCTAGCTGTGTGGCCTTGGGCAAGTCACTTAACCCCATTGCCTTGAAAAAAAAAGAGTTTATATATTACTGTTGTCTCAAATGAGACAACCACCTTATACAGATAGGAACCACAGGTATTATTCCCATTTTCCTGAAGATAGAAAAAAGTTTAAGTTACTTGTCTCTAGTCATAATTTCAAAGGGAAGAGCCAAGCTTGGTTCTCCTAAACTCTAAGCCTAGTATTCTATCAATTGTACCTCCTAAAAAGTCAGTAGCCCCCTCAGAGAACTTCACATGATTTGCATGGATAATTTGAGTTCATACTACAATAGAATTAGAGCATTCATTTAACTACCCCCTCTACAATTAAGAGATGAGGATACTGAAGCCCAGAGAAGGTAAATGACTTGCCCAGTTCCAACAGATGGGAAATGGAAGAGCCAGGATTTGAACATTGGTATTCTTATTCCCAATAAAATTTTCAATGTGCCATGCTTCCAATGTTATATAGAAAACATATAGAGTTAGCTCTACTTGGAAAATCTTTCCATCATTGTTCTTTACTATATTTTTCTCCTGTAAATCTTATACTTAGCACTTGAGAAGAAATGATGGGCATAGCAGGGTCCAGAATTCACTGGGCAATCCCTTCTAAACTTCACAATAACCTGAATACTTCAGATTTGAAAATCCACTTTGGTTCCTAACATGACCAAAAAGTACTCTAAAGCTCTGTTTTTCCTATGGAAAATTAGTTGTGTTTAAGCACATTAATGCTTCATAATGCTTCAGACAAATTAATACTTTAGACCAATTAGATTAATCCAGTAAAGGGTTCAGTGGATCACTTGCCTAATCCTGTTCAACAATCAGGACAATGCTATGTTAACCTTATTGGTTATGAACTCCCCCTAACAGCAGAAGGCACTTAGGGGGAAATTTCAGTCTCAGTTCCAAGAGATCTGGTTATCTCTCTTCCTAGATTTGCTTCTTTTGTGAGTGACAGCCACCATTTTGTGACTATGGACTCATCCAATTAGATTCTTGGCTTGAATTGCACTCATTGAGAACATTTTTCTTCCTTTCCTTTACTTTCTGCTTCTATTCATCTAATCATAAAATAAATAGCTTAACATAAAAGAGGAGACTATGCAAATGTGGTTTGAGTAT